>NC_056726.1:1675521263-1675681263 GCF_019279795.1 Protopterus annectens
TGTGGTGCTAGCAGCAGAGAACTGAAAAAAGCGACTACTTTCCAGATTTAAGAATATTTTTGCTGTTTCTACCTGTGCGACCTTCTTTTCTTGCTGTAAACAAAGCTTTAACTGCTATTTTATCTGTATTGAGCATTTTTATTACCTGCAATTAAGTTAAAGTTTGTTTAATTTTGCTGTTGAGGCTGCCCACTCAAGTGCACTAGCCTGTGCATTTAGTATACTGCTGTTTCCCTGCATTTTTCTGTAGTTTTCTTACAAAAAAAATAAAAAATATCCTTGTTTTCCCGCCTTTCCTTGACTAGAATAGTCCATTATACAGGCTTTGCTGTATTCTGGACTTTGGGATTGTACCTGTGTTGCCCATTGCCTTACTTGGATAGAAGGAATTTTCTTTGCTCACCAGTGGGAGTGGGGAGTCTTGAGCAGCCTATCTGTCCCTGAAGGAGTGACCTCAGCACAAGATCTAGTAGTAATTGGTCGTTTTGGACCATTTCTAGCTCTTTTGAAGTTCCCTGTATAAAAATCCGCCTCTGAGCATTTTTTTCTACTATACTACTCAGCAACAGCTCTTTGTGGTCCTGCAGAGTGGTGCTAGCAGCAGAGAACTGAAAAAAGCAACTACTTTCCAGATTTAAGTATATATTTGCTGTTTCTACCTGTGCGACCTTCTTTTCTTGCTGTAAACGAAGTTTTAACTGCTATTTTATCTGTATTTAGCATTTTTATTACCTGCACTTGTTAAAGTTTGTTTGTTTAATTTTACTGTTGAGGCTGCCCACTCATGTGCGCTAGTCTGTGCATTTAATATACTGCTGTTTCCCTGCATTTTTCTGTAGTTTTCTTACAAAAAAACAAAAACAAAAAAAATCCTTGTTTTCCCACCTTTCCTTGACTAGAATAGTCCATTATACAGGGATTGCTGTATTCTGGACTTTGGGATAGTTCCTGTGTTGCCCATTGCCTTACTTGGATAGAAGGAAGTTCTTTGCTCACCAATGGGAGTGGGGAGCCTTGAGCAGCCTATCTGTCCCTGAAGGAGTGACTTCAGCACAAGATCTAGTAGTAATTGGTTGTTTTGGACCATTTCTAGCTCTTTTGAAGTTCCCTGTATAAAAATCCACCTCTGAGCATTTTTTTCGACTATACTACTCAGCAACAGCTCCTTGTGGTCCTGCAGAGTGGTGCTAGCAGCAGAGAACTGAAAAAAGCGACTACTTTTCCAGATTTAAGTATATTTTTGCTGTTTCTACCTGTGCAACCTTCTTTTCTTGCTGTAAACAAAGTCTTAACTGCTATTTTATCTGTATTGAGCATTTTTATTACCTGCACTTAAGTTAAAGTTTGTTTGTTTAATTTTACTGTTGAGGCTGCCCACTCAAGTGCACTTGCATGTGCATTTAATATACTGCTGTTTCCCTGCATTTTTCTGTAGTTTTCTTACAAAAAAAATATCCTTGTTTTCCTGCCTTTCCTTGACTAGAATAGTCCATTATACAGGCCTTGCTGTATTCTGGACTTTGGGATAGTTCATGTGTTGCCCATTGCCTTACTTGGATAAAAGAAAGTTTCTTTGCTCACCACTGGGAGTGGGGAGCCTTGAGCAGCCTATCTGTCCCTGAAGGAGTGACCTCAGCACAAGATCTAGTAATAATTGGTCATTTTGGACCATTTCTAGCTCTTTTGAAGTTCCCTGTATAAAAATCCACATTTGCGCGGCTTTGCGGGTTTGTGCGCATAGCTCAGCGCCGGTTAAACAAGTTTAAACTATTTCTGGCTCCGCCAAGTCTGCTCTTCAGTTTTTCCCTTAAAACCGCTCTACCTTCAATAAAATCAGTCTATTTTCTATCTAAAAAGCCCAGCACTTGCTCCTAAAGCATTTTTACACAGGTAAAGCACTCTTGAACAAAAGAAAGCACTACATCCACCTACAATCCCCTTGAGTACCCATTTCCCTTTAGGTCCTTTCTGACTCAGTTACTCAGCAATCCCTTACACTATTCTAGCATGTCGAGAGGTCAATTACTGGCGTCCTCTCCAGTTCAGCTGGTGAATCTGGGAATCTTGAGGTAATGGTACAACTGCCTCATGTACACAGACAACTCTCTCCTCCTCCCAACAAATAAAAATATATGTGAGAGATGCAACTATATAGCCAGACTGGAGGCTGAGCTCTCTCGACTCAGTACTGGCAAGACCAGTCAGGAGGAGAAGGTAACCACACACACACCACAAACCCAGTCTCACATAGACCAAACACAACTGCAAACCAAACACATAAACCCACAAAGACATACTCGGAGGCTCTAATTAAAAATCTACCAAAACAACAGAGGCCTCCAAAGCAGACATCCAAGAAACCACTACCTCAAAACATAGCACATGCAACACATATTTCTCAAAGTCAGTGTGCCAAACAGTCACAGCCCTTAAGGCCAAGCAACATGCCTGATACACTTGTAATAGGTGACTCTATAGTCAGACACACTGACGTCCCGCTCACCAGACTGAACAAGGAAAAGGTTACAGTAAGCTACCTGTCGGGCGCTAGAATCCGCCACATAACACAAGCACTCAGGTCACTCCAAAGCAAGCACAAATATGACTCAGTAATTGTCCATGCCGGTTTGAATGACCTGAGACGTACCTCCCTGGACTACATGAAAAGAGATATAGACGAGCTCTCTGATTATGTATCCCAGGCTGGTATGACCCTGACCCTGAGCAGCATCTTACCCTCACCAAGAATGATGCCACAGTACAAAGACAAAATGATCAGCTTTAATAATTGGATAAATTACTGGTGTCATTCTAGGGGGATCCAATGTCTGTTTGCTTGGGATGACATGCTTGACAAGCCACGTTGCTTCACAAGGGATGGCTTGCACCTGTCACCCCTAGGCTTCCGGATATTGGAAAAGGCTCTTGCCACCCCCATAGTGCCTTTTTAGGCAAGGCTCAAAAGACAAACCGACCTTCCTTGAAAACACAAGTGGAAAAAAACTAAGGGTAATGCTGCTCAATGCCAGAAGTCTAAACCTCAAGATGCAGGCTCTCGAAGCTCTCCTCAGTATGGAGAGCATTGATGTCTGTGCAGTGACTGAAACTTGGTTCAAGGCTCCTGAGAGCACCCCAACACTACCAGGTTATACCTCATATCATGCTTTTCGGCCCCATAACTTGGACCGAACCACAAAGGGAGGGGGAGTGTCCATATTCATCAAAGACACCCACACATCCAGGTTAGTGGCAACGCACGAAGCATCAGAGACCATCCATGTGCAACTAACCATAGGCAAAACTGCCTAACAGTTTGTGGCATGCTACAGGCCACCCTCTCAAACTCAGGAACCCCACTCAGCCTTCCTGAAGACACTGGAGAGTATGAATGTCTCTCCAAATACCATCATATTGGGAGACTTCAACTACCCAAACATAGACTGGGAGCATTACTCAAGCCCCAACACCCTAGCCCAAAGGTTCCTAGAATTAATAAACTCAAATGTGATGGAACAACTAGTCACCACTCCTACAAGAGGAGATAATATACTAGACCTGATCATCACAAACATGAGGACACAATGGTCCACACCAGTATACCCCTCACTGGTGAGATCAGACCATAAACTAATCTCACTGGAAATCCACATCCCGCCCCTACCCTCAGCACAAAAGACCACAGTGAGGAACTTCTCAAAAGCTGACTTCACACTTCTTAAGACTGAAGTGGTATCCTTCAAGGCCCCTGGGCCAGTGAAAACCACAGCCCACACCGCTGAATCTGTTATAAACGCTTTCTACGGACACGTTTAAGAATACATGGATCATGCAATCCCAAATAAAACCAAGACCCTTTCCCCAAAGGCAGGCATCCTGTCTGGTGGACCCCAGCCATAAACAGACTTTACAACAGGAGGAGAAAGCTACTACAGGGGAGAGCAAAATCCCAAAAAGGGAAGCCATCTCTGATCAGTACTAGCAAAAAACTATGATCACTCATAAAATCATCCAAGGCCAACTCTGAGAGAAAAATCGCAAAAGACACTAAAGATAATCACAAGGCCTTCTTTAGTTATGTTAGAAACCTGGGTGGAAACTCCCAGATATGCTCAGAGTTAGTTCAAAATGACAAAAAATACACTGAGCCCACAGATATTGCCAACATACTGGCAGACAGGTTCAGTGCAAATTTCTCCCCCCTTCCTCCCAAAAGGAGAAATATCTATCCCAGCTGAATGTAGCCTCCCTGACATCACAGATGTCCAGGTGAGAGCCGCCCTCTCCAAAGCTAAAAACACAGCATCAATGGGACCAGACAGTGTCCCGGGTTGTGTGCTACATGAACTCCAAGAGGAACTAAACTCGCACATAAGGCTTCTGTTTAATCTTAGCCTTACTACAGGATACGTACCAAAGAATGGCATACAGCAACAGTGGTTCCACTCCTCAAAGGAGGTGCTTCTATGGACCCTGGAAATTACCGGCCCATAAGCTTGACGAGCCTGGTCTGCAAAGCTATGGAGAGGATCATTATGGAACTCATAAACAAAGGCATTGGGGACCTACAGACATTTGATCCTACCCAATTTGGCTTTGTTAAGGGCAGGTCCTGCCTTTTGAACCTGGTCGACTTTTTTGAAACAGTCACTAAGGCGATTGATGAGGGTAAGGCAGTTCACACAGCCTACCTTGACCTTGCAAAAGCCTTCGACACAATACCCCACTCGGGCATCATAGACAAGCTCACCAGCTTAAATGTAAACCCATATGGCATAAGATGGGTTGCAAACTGGCTAAAGGACAGAACCCACAAGGTCAGAATTGCTGGAGCCATGTCAGACTCCAAGCCAGTCACAAGTGGTGTCCCACAGGGCTCGGTCCTGGGACCCCTCTTGTTCGGCATTTATTTTTCAGAAGTACAAGCAAACATATGAGGATTGTGGCTGACAAAGTTCGCAGATGACTGCAAGCTGGGCGCCATAACCGATACTCCAGCGGACACTAGCATCCTTCAGAGAGGCCTCACAGAAACAGATAACTGGTGCCAGAGCCATGGCCTTAAGCTGAATGCCAAAAAATTTATAGTCATACCCTTTGGGAAAAACAAAGTACCCACAAATTACTCCATTAATTACGGAAGAAGTAATCAGGGACCTAGGAACCCAAGTTGACAGTGACCTCTCATTTGACACCCACATTGCCAAGGTCGTTAGGAATACCTTCTATATTGACCACCTTATCATGAAAGGATTCACATCTAGATCAAGAGAGGTCATTGTGCCCCTATACTCTTCCCTTATCAGGCCCATGATTGAGTACAATGCCCCATTTGGTATGTACCTTACCCGGCACCTGCAGCAGTTAGAAAGACCTCAGAAGTACCTCACCAAGAGGATCAAGGGTCTCAATCATATGTCATATGCTGCCAGACTGAAGAAACTCCAGCTCTATTCAGTTGCATATCGCCTACTCAGAGGAGATCTATGCCTGATGTACAAGGCCATATCCAATCCGGAATTAATGGACATGCTCCACCTGATAAAATCCAAATCCACCAGAGCCACGAGAGCGAGAGACTTGAACCTCAACACAGAAATAAATAGGACATGCTGGAGGGACAGATTCATAACCCAGAGGCTCCCTACACTCTGGAACAGAATCCCAGTCCATGTTAGGCAGAGCCCATCACTAACTCTCTTCAAGAGAAATCTTGACGAGTGGATGGGAGATCGTAGGTTTACCCTGGGGGTCATCTCTGTGTCACTACTAGACAGAGGCACAGTAAACTAAACCCTAAATGGGCACAGTATTATCATTCCAAGGGGTGGCGGAAGCCACACACACTCTGGCTAGGCTTATAAATGCCCTAGGGCAGATAGACTAGTATGAACCTATGAACCTATGAACCTATGCATTGGCTGACATATTTCTTCATGAATTAGCTTGATATATACCCCTGGTGCGAGGTTGTGCATTGTATCCCAAACAGTGTGCCGGGTACTGATGTATACTGGTTTGTTGTATGGAGTGTGTCAGGCACTGTCAGACAGTTGTGGGCTGAGCACTGATATGTGGTATTGAACGTGTGTATCCTGTGATAGACAGACAGATGCTATATATGGCAGTTAAGTGATATCTGTACTTCATAATGTTAAGTATGCCACATGACCTGCTCACATATATCATTTAATTGTCTTCCAGGGTTATGGCTCATCAACGCAATCCGGCATATACAGCTGTGGAGGAGCAGGAAGTACAGGCCAGCCTGGTGCAGTACTACAACCTGCTCTTTTCCAGGGCCAACCAGCACCAGCATGAGCGTACTGCACTGTGGCAGGATCTTGTTCGCTGGGTAAATGACATAGGCATGCATAACCGGACATATGAGCAGGTACACCATCACTGCAGTGATTTAGACATGTCCGGTGGCGTGCGTCTGATATCCATAGGCAACAGCTTGCCACAGGTGGTGGGCCGCCCATACATCCCCCCCCTCACCACAGTGGAGGAGCTGCTCCTAAGCATGGTGGCTCCTGGCGTACAGTAGCAACAGCATCATACATGTGTTATCATGGAGTCTGGAGACACCCAGCAAGACGACATGGAGCGTGCAGGTAATACGCCCTAGCTGTACACTACCATTACCAGTATTGTTAGAATATGCTTATGTGAGATGCGTACTGTGTGTTTAGCAGTTGTGCTGCCTGTTGTGTGCAATACTGATATTTGGAATAGTATCTCCACACCTGTGACTATTGACTGTTGTTCCACTGTAGATTAGCACACTCACGTTAGCAATGACACAGTTGTGGCCACTGACAAACTGTGTCATATTCTTGAAGGTCCCTCTGGTGTGACAGCAGGGCAGACGATACATGCTGGTGAGTCTGTTAACACTTTCATATTGGTACTGAAATGTGCATGTCAAAGGTGAGGTGTAGGCCATGTACACGTAACACACCTACGCATAATGCATGCTGTCCATGTTTGCTATGAGACATTAATCATCTCAGTAAAGTCAGTAGCTGCCTCAATCACATACAATGCACAGTGCAGCAGAAACAATTGTGGCAACACTGTACTGCACCTTGGATATGCATAGTTGCTACAGCTGTACATATTCAGGACACGGAAACATGTTACATTTGGCATTGCCACACACCCGCTGTAAGGTCACATGTCAGTATCCCACATATCATGCACACACACATGATGTAGCTCAGGGGTAGAGGCCTATCATGGGTCTGTGCAACACTCTGCAACACATAACACAGTTATGTTAGGCAATGCTCCCTATTGGGCACCTCACACACCCATGTACAAGGTGTCTGCGTAATTGCAAATGTAGCCACGGCACTGCGGTTCAGGTATAGCATGCTAGGCGGTGGTCTTGCACACATTAGTAGCAGTGAGTGACCACATGATGCATGGTGATGATGGTACAGGGTACTACACCATATCCAGTTACGGTGATCACAGTACTAGTCATAGCTTTGCACCTCAATGCTGTGTGTGTGCAAACATGTGCACCTATACACAATATGCATAGCATGTTGTGTGTGTGCTCACATATCCATACTTGTAAAGGCAAACAGAACAAACACAGACCAGCAAATAGACCCAAAGGAAGCGAACCAACTAAGAGCAAATCACACCACGAATTTACCTAGGTTTCGTATTTAATCAGACTTCTTCAGAGTACAAATGGGGCCATTTTGACTGTTATAGTAGGAGTTTAGTATATGTGGCCTTATGTGGACAGTGCCTGGCCTTTTATGTCGGGAAGACTAGTAGGGCGTTTAGGGATCGTATTATTGAGCATCAATCTGATATTAGATTAAAGAAAAAGACTAATGCTCTATATAGGCATATTGAATCTAATGTGGGTCACGCTTTTAAATTTAGTGTTATACAGCAGGTCATGGTTGATACCCAGGGTAAAAAGCTTGAAGTGCACCTAGACATTTGTGAGATGAAATGGCAGCTGAGATTAAATGCTATGGTGTTTCCAGGCATAAATGACTGTATCAGCATTATGCCTGTTTTGAGATTAAGGAACATTTTAGGCTTGGTTTTATTATTGAACGGAACCTTCTTGCACCCACATTTGTATTTGTATTTGTATTATATTTGTATTATATTTTTAATCACCGTTGACTTTACTACCAGTGCTTATTTGTAGTTGTTTATGGAACTGTCTTTTAGTTCGGTTTTCTGTATAATGTTATTAGTAATGTTTGTACTGTTTCTTTTATTTTTGAAAGTTCAATTTTCATCATTAATTGTTTGATGATGTCATTATCATGTGTTTTATATAAAGATGGAGTGGTTTTTATCATTTGTATTCTGAAGAAGTCTGATTAAATATGAAACCTAGGTAAATTCGTGGTGTGATTTGTTCTTAGTTGGTTCGCTTACTTTGGGTCTATTTGCTGGTCTGTGTTTGTTCTGTGTGCTCACATATGCCAGTATACACAATATGCACAGCAGTCACTATCCAAACAAAGTGTCACATATATGTCCTGGAATGCAAGTGGGTGTATAGGTCACTTGACACACATTGGGTATGTGTGGTGTTTATTGTTGCAGGCGTGTAGCATGCCATGCTATGTCTGGCACCGACATATCTGCAATATGTCCCACACTCACCATAACCACTGTACACTGGCCATGTCGATCATTGGGATACCTTCACATCAACATGCACCACTCATCCCGTGTGTGTACATAGCATGCATGTGCTACACCCATGCCCACTTTTATCTGCTATGGACACAGACACTGTACTCAGACATGGACATCTATGTGTCACACAGATTACACATGCAGCCATGGCATGTATACTTGTGAGTGATGGTGCACAGGGCATTGCAGAGCTGATAATACCTGCACAGCAATGTTGTGTCCATGTACACATTGTGTTCCAGGGTGTAACCAATCGCTGAACAACTACTCAGTTGCATCAAAGCCATGTATACTGCCATTAAATTGGGGTGTGTACACTTGCACTGTATGGTCTTGTGCAACACATATTCTGCATGCTGACACGTGTGTGGTGACTGTTTACCTTGTGATACTGACACCCACCTTCACCCACTATAGAATATGTGTTGGATTGCTGGTGTGTGCGTGTATGTGCTGTAGTGAGGAGTGTATTAATGTTCATGTGTGCATGTGTGCATGTGTGCATGTGTGCATGTGTTCATGTGTGCATGTGTTCATGTGTGCATGTGTTCATGTGCAGACCGTAAAGTGTGTTTCCTGTCTTCCTCTCACAGGTGCTGAGTCAGGGGTGGCCGAATGCAGCAGGGAACCTGAAGCCACTGCCATGGATAGTGCTGCTGATGAGACATGTATTTTGGCGCAGGAAGGTTTGACAGGGTCTGTTGTTGGTCCGCCAATCGACAGTACACAGCGTTCAACCCCATCTATGTGAACACCCATACTGTCAATACATCCCTCACCACCAATGGCCATAGGCAAGGGACAGCATACAGTTGGCATTGACCAGGAGAGTGTGGAACCCATGGCACCTGCTTCCCCTCACAGCAGCCATAGCCGAATACCTGGAATGGTACCACATAGGCAGAGGTCCAGGGGTTTTCGGGGGAGCACCGCTGGTCGTATTGGCCCTCACAGGCGTGCCCTCACAGGTCTTATGATGACCAGTATGTTCCGGGCTGTAATGCAGGCTCAGGCACGTATGGAACGGTACACCAGGCAGGGACTTAGGGTGCAGAGGGCACATTACACCACTAGAAATGACAGCATCCGTGAACTTGCCGGTGCCATCTGGACTTACACCGAGGTCATTGATAGACATTGGGGGGAGACATTAGATGCCCTCCACAATATGTCTTCCATGAGCCAGGACCGTGTGGGATGGTTGCGATGTAGACACGGACGCATGCCAGCAACAGCAACAGCTGGCAGTGGTCGTGGATGGCCCCAGTTCACAGCCTCTCCCGTAGTGGCAGTAGCAGCCTTAGCAATGCTGGTGCTGGCCTGTCCAGTGACAGTCCCAGTAGACCACGTGCACGTGGCTCTGGCCTGTCCCAGCAGGGACATGAGTCCAGTTGTCTCACCTCTGTTAGGGTTGGTACCCGATACTGTCCGTAGCACCCCTGCCAGGCACATGTACTGTGTCCGTGGCCAGAGATAGTGATCTGTACAGCCTAGCAGGTACAGTCTGTGACTGTCCCACAAACTACTGTATATGGTAGCCACATGGTGGAGCTGTGTGCATGCAGACACACACACATTAACCAAACAACTAGGGCTCACACATACACACACACATTACATCAACATTGGCCCATGCTGTACTGTTGTCCCACACACACACACACACACACACACACACACACACACACACACACACACACACACACACACACACACACACACAAACACACACAGACATGTCGATTGGATGGGTCAATGACAGGCTCTGGCAAGCACCAAAACGCCCTGTGCATATGATGATACCTGTTTCACCTCCTGTCATCTGTAACATTGATGGAGGAACAGGCTAACATAGTGCTGATGCACAGGGTGTCACTATAGCAGTGTAGCAATATTAGCAAGTTGTAAACAGGAAAGTGTAATGACATCCTTGTAGGTATATCTCTGCAGACATTATGCATCACAGCTCTGATTGTCAATTTAGCATTGTTTACACCACTGTTAGGTCTGAGTATGTATTGTCCACCCATGTGCCACTTGGCTGAAGTGTAATGTGTTGCCAGCATGTGTTAGTGAGTGGACAGTATGTGTGTGATGTGTGCAGTACAGGATAGCAAGTGTACATCTGTGGACATGGTGCGTGCGCACTGTCTGCATATACGTGCATAGTGGACACATGGGATGTGTGGCATACCCTTTTGTACACATTGTTAACATCTCATAGTACCTTCCAATGGCCAGTATGCATTCTACTACAGTTATGTACTAACATGGGTAGACATGTGTGTATGACATGGGTTGACACTATGCTGTGGGTGATACTGTTAGTATCTGTCAATGATTTTTGGTCTGGTAGTATACACAACCTCAACAGCATGACTATAAGCAAGCATTGGATGATATCATGACAAATGACACACAGTCGTAGGGAACTCAGTAATGGTTGAATCCTTCCGGTGCTACACTATAACACTAACCAGTGGTAATGACTGCCACCCATTCCTGTGACCACACCTGTTTGGCATATAGGCCCCTTAGGTACATGCAAACATACTAGGGATGTGTCCATCCAACTCTGTAAATGCATGCATTGGCCTACAATCCATTCCCTGGATGAGATGCATATCCTACACAAGGGTATCATACAGACAGATACCTGTCATCTGATACATACTGTATAGCAGTAAGCCAACTATGGCATTGTCAGCCACATGTACCATACTTACTATCCCATCAGCACATAGGTGGTAGGCTCTACATGTATGTTGGGTACCAATGTGTACATACAGCCTCATGTTATGTCAAGTGTCCCTTGGTATCCATTTATCCACATATCCATAGGTATTGTGGAATCCCAAGGTGTATCACATGAGACATTAGAGGCCTGGATGCATATCCAAAAGGCAGTTGTACACCTATAACGACTGTCCATTATTGGCAGTCATTGTTGTGTATGAACATGTCTGACATATACCCCAGGCATATACCCTCACTCACACCACTCTTAAGTAACTGTCATGGGTGTGTGTGGCACAGCTGACCTTGGCCACGGATCACGACAGTAGACGGCCTTGTCACATACATACATATATGACATACGATCTGAGAAGCAGTGGCACAACCTGTCAATGGCAACAAATGTATTCATGTAGTATGCAGGCGTCACACCTATGCACTGATTGAGGGGACATGTATACACATATTTTGCCACGCATATACCTGATGTGTGCAATGCACTTACTGTTGTAATTATAATATGTCATACCATAGTAATAGCAAAACTCACACCACATTGACCAACAGTGACACACACGCAGTCAGTATTTGCAGGATTTAAACCCCTACTTAACTATGTTATGATACTAGAGAGAGAGACGCATTAGCACGGCACGCTATTTGCTTTACTGGGTGGTTTTCTTTCTTCTGCGGTATTTCTAGGATGGTGACATCATCAGTCTTTCCAAAGAGGAATGTACATCTTCTAGTGTGTTTTCCCAGTCTCCAAAAAGGGCACTCGTGTCAAAGACAATTGCACACATACACACACACACACACACACACACACACACAGCCAGTGCTTGCAGGATTCAGACCCCTACTTAACTATGTTATGATACTAGAGAGAAACACATTAGCACAGCGCACTATTTGCTTTACTAAGTGGTTTCCCTTTTTTTGCTGTATTTCTAGGATGGTGACATCATCAGTCTTTCCCAAGGGGAATGTACATCTTCTAGTGTGTTTTCCCAGTCTCCAAAAAGGGCACTCCTTTCCAAGACAATTGCACACACACACACAGTCAGTGTTTGCAGGATTCAAACCCCTACCTAACTATGTTGTGATACTAGAGAGGGACGAATTAGCATGGTGCGCTATTTGCTTTACTGTGTGGTTTCCCTTCTCCTGCTGTATTTCTAGGATGGTAACATCATCAGACTGGACATGGTAATGTGTGTACACTTTGTTTTATGCCATTCCAGGAATGGTCCATGTGGGTCGTCAGGTGTCAACAGCTTGGACAGGAACTCATACTCCTTACCTTGTGTAATCTATCTGTGGACACATTGACATTCCTTCATATGTCAACACATATTTATGCACAGCTTGTTGGTTTTGTGGGTACTACATGTGTCTGGGATGTTGATAAAGGGCTATTCAAAGTGAGACATGTGTAGCTGTGTTCAGTGATGTATATCCTGGGAGTCTGCCTTGCAAACAGTCTAGCATGTTTGGGAAACATGATCCACACATGAACATACCACAGTTAGTAAGATTGCATGTATGTCAGCTTCCAGTAGTTCGGTTTATGACTTCAACCATGATGGGCTCCATGGACATGCAGATCGGACTTCATAGCCGTACTGTACTATACTTCCCATGGTGTGTTGTGCACCAACACTTGTGTGGAGTGCCATATGTTGCTGTAACACATTCAATGGTTCCACATCCTGTGTAGGGGGAGGTTCAGCTGACTGTTCAGGTGCAGGATCTGTTTCTTCTGTAGTTTATGCATGGCACATATTGGGACTCCATGTAGTCCACTTCATGCCATGCTTTTGGCATTAGGGGTAGCTGATCATCCAGTCTACATGTGATATCTCCTGGTATGATGATATTGACTCTCGTCAGTGGGAGGTGGGTATGTATATATGGGCCTGTCTGTCAGGTTGTCGGCATTGTCAGTCAGGTACAGTTGGCCCTGCCTCATGACATATATGTGTGTACATTGCTATAGGGTGGCCTAATGGTTAAGGTATTTGCCTTACAAACACAAGGTGCAGGGTTTGAGTCTCACAAGGGATAATTGGCTAGGCTTAAAATGTCTCGCAAGGGCAGTTAGCTTAGTACTAAACTATGAACCTATGAACCTATATATGACATAGCTGTCGGAGGTGTCATGATTCAGTGTGGACTCCTTCTCAGCTACTCTTTACAGAACACCAACAAACCTGTGCACTAATCCCTGTTATACTCTTTTACACACGTAAAACTGTGCTGATCCTTTGTGATGTGGCTACAGAGTATGTCATCATGATATCCCGGCATGTCCAAGGGTTGGCTTAGTGTGTACTCTCCAGTCCAGCTGGTGAATATTGTGATGTAGACACAATCTCACATCTGCCTCATGTACACAGACAACACTCTCCTCCTCTCGACAAACTCCGATACATGTGTGAGATGCACCTATGGAGACATACAGGGTGCTGAACTCTCTTGACCTATGACTGGCACAGTCTATAAGGTGGTGAAGGTAACCACTCACACGACATATCAGTCTCACATATCCTCTGTTGACAGCACTCAAACCACATTATCACACATACACATACTCGGATGCTGTCAATGAACTCTGCCTAAGCAGCAGAGACCTCCACAGCAGGCACACACACAACTGCTACCACACTACAATACCCACATCTCACTTAGTTCACAATGTCAGTGTGCCACAAAGTCACTGCCCTTTGGGCTACATAACACACCTAATCCACTTGTGATAGGCGACCCTTATTGTCAGACACACTGACGTACCACTCACCAGCCCATACAAGGGAATAGTCCCTTTGTGCTGTCTGTCGGGTGCCAGGTTCTGCCACATAACACATGCAGTCAGGTCACTCCAAAGCAAGTACAGGACTGGCACCATCATTGTCCATGCTGGTGAGTAAAACCTCAGACATTACTCCCTGGACCACATGACATGGTACATGGAGGTACACTGTGATCATGTAGCCCAGGCCAGTATGACCCTAACCTTGTCTAGCATCTTACACCCACCAAGTATGATGTCACAGTATACAGACAAACATATCACGTTTAACAGTTGGCTAACTGATTGGTATCATTCATGGGGATACAGTGTCTGTCAGCCTGTGGTGACATGCTCAACATGCCACGTAGCCTCACTATGGACAGCTTGCACCTGTTACCCTTGGACCTTCAAATGCTGTCCATGGCTCTTGCTACCACCATAGTGCATTTGTTGATCAGGGCTCAAAAGACAAACCCACCTCCATAGACATTACAGGTTAAATGACACTAAGGGTAATGCTGCTCAATACCAGATGTGTTACCCTCATATTGCGGCCACTCAGGACTCTCCTCAGTATAGAGGATAGTGATATCTGTGCACTAACAGACACCTAGTTCAGGCTCACATATGCACACCAGCACTACCAGGTTATGTTTCATACCATGCTTTCTGACCACAGGACTTGGAATGGACAACACAACTAGGGGGTGTATCCATATACATCACAAATACAAACACCTCTGGGTTAGTAGCACTGCACTAAGTATCACAGACCATACATATACAACTACCATTGTGCAAAACTGCCTTTCAGTTTGTTGCCTGCTACAGACCACCCTTCCATACTCAGGAACCACACTCGGCTTTCCTGGGAACAGTGAGGAATATGAAGGTCTCCACAAACACCATTATATTGGGTGACTTCAGGTACACAAATATTGACTGGGGATAATACTCAAGCCCCAGCACCCTCGCCCTACAGTCACTACAATTTGTAAAGTCATATGCTATGGCACAACAGGTCTCCACAGCCACAAGGGGGTATACATATTGGACCTGATCATCATCAACATGAGGACTCTATGTTCCACGCCAGTGATCTACTCCTCATTGGTAAGGTCAGAACATACATATATCTTACTGGACATACATATACACTCCACACACCCATCCTGGGTAATCCTGGTGAACTTCTCATGAGCCAACATCTCACTTCACAAAAGCAAGGTGGGATCCTTCAGAGACCCTGAGACAGTAGCAAATGCGTCTCCGACTACTGAATCCTTTACATACAAATTCTAAGGACACCTAGTGGACTGCATGGAATGTGTTATCCCAAATAACAACAGGACTCACTCCTCCAATGGCAGGAGACCTGTCTGGTAGACCCCAGCCATAAATAAGCTGTACAACATCAGGAGGAAGCTACTACATGATAGAGCACAATCACAGATGGGGAAAGCATCTGTGATCTGTACTAGCAGACAGCTATGATCACTCATGTAGTTATGTAAGGGCTACTTCTCATGGACAATTGCACCAGACACGTAGGACTTTCACAAGGCCTTCTTCACTTATGTCAGGAACCTGGGTGGACACTCATTGATATGCTGTGAGTTACTGCATACTGACTAAACTTACCCTGAACCCACTGGAATAGCCAACATCCTGGCAAACAGGTTCTATGCAGATGTCTCCCCCCCATCCCCCCTAGGGAGCAACTATCCATCCCAACAGAGTGTAACCTGCCTGACATCACATAGTAACAGGTGAGTGCTGCCCTCCCCAAAGCATACATTACAGCATCAATGGAACTAGATGGTGTCCCAGCCTGCATGTTACACAAGCTTCATGACAGACCTAACCCTCACATTACATCACTGTGCAATATTGGAGTTACTACAGGATATGTACCCACAGAATGGTGTACAGCGACAGTGGTCCCACTCCACAGGGTTGGTGCCACAACGGACCACACACAATATTGCCCTATAAGCCTAACTAGCCTGTTCTGCAAAGCTATGGCGCATATTGTCATGGGACTCATACACATAGACATCGGGAACCTATGGACACTGTGTACGACACATGTCAGCGTTGTTGTGGGCAGATCTTGCCTCTTTAACATGTTTGTATTCTTTAGACAGTTAACAGGTCAATCGACATAGGGACAGTTGTACATGCAGCCTACCTGAACCTTGCAAAACCCTTCCACACAATTACCCACTGGGCCATTATGCATAGGCTCACCAGCATTGATATGGACACATATCTCACATGTTGGATTGCTACCTGGATCAGGGATAGCACACACATGGTCAGAATTGCAGGTGCCATGTCTGACTATACACCAGTTACACGTGGCATCCCACACGGCTCAGTCCTGGGACCTCTCTTGTCCAGTATATATTTGTCTGACATATAGGCTACCACAGGGGGAATATGGCTGACCTTGTTCGCACTTGACTGCAAACTGGGTGCCATGATCAACTCTCCAACTGCCACATGCATACTCCAACAGGGTCTCAAAGAGATGGATGACTGGTGCTTGAGCCATGGCCTACAGCTACATGCCATTAGTTGCATAGTCATCCCCTTTGGGAATAACAACATTCCCACACATTACCGCATAGGTAGTACTCCATTACATATGGTAGGAGTTGTTAGGTGATTGGGGACATGACTTGTTTGTACTGTCACCTTTGACATTCACATTGCCAAAGTGGTTGGACAGACCTTCTATATAAGCCACCTTATCCCATATGGTTTCACATCTAGATCAAGTGAGGTCATTGTGCCCCTATACTCATCACAACCATGCTTGGTTACAATGCAACCTTTGGGGTGTACCTTCCCCAACCCCTGCAGCAACTGTATTGGCCACAGAGGTTCCTCACCAAGCAGATGTGGGGACTCACACGGATGACCTGCACAGTTCGGATGCAGTAACTCCAGCTCTACTCAGTCACTTACCACCTGCTTGGATATGCTGTGTGCCTGTTGTTTACAGTAATACCCAACCCAGAATTACTGGACATGCTCCACCTCAAGATATCCAACTCCCTTGTAGCTACACACTCCAGGGACATATACCTCAGCACAGATGTTATTAGGACATGCTGGAGGGACATATTCTTATCCCAGGGCCTCAACTCACTATGGGTTGTGATCACAGTTACACATAGGCAGAGCCACCCACTGACCACCTACAAGGGACATCCTGATGGCTGTATGGGTGATCGTATGTTTACCTCTGGGATATCTTCTGTGTCCCTGCTAGACAGAGGCACACTAGCCTAAACGTACATGGGCTATCTTGTGTGACCTACTACTCACTGGCATAGTGTAGTAATCTGATAGGGTTGCAAAATCCAAACATACTCTGGCTAGGCTGCTAGGGCAGATAGCCTAGTATCGACCTCTGAAGCTATGCTTATGTTCGGGATGCACAATATTTCTTGCTGATACTGTTTGCAGGTCTTTATCGTCTTTGCTTTCCCAGCTTCTATGAACAACTTAGGTATCTGCAGAACATGTTTGATCATAACAGGGTTCCACTATATTATATATGTGTCTGTTGTCATGTAACTGTGTGCGATAGTGAGAGGTTCCTGGGTTAACACATGCAACTGCCAGATATGTGTGGCCCACTGCTGTACTCAGACATGGCCTAAGTGTGTGAGCATGCCCAGTTCAGGCTTTCCATGTTTTGTTGCCTGACATATGTCTCATTTATTCAAGTGTGTGAGCATGCCCAGTGTAACCTTTCAGTATGTTGCGATCTGAAGTACACTACATTTGTGGATGTGTGTGAACATGACCAATATTAACATTTATACTGTGTGTGTTGGAGGTCATGTTCTGTTCTTACTGCAGGACTCACCTTTGTATCATAACTCAACAGGGATTATACTGTGCCTGCAGGGTTTCCATGATATACTTTGCATAGACTTATCAACATTCCTTCATACTGGCTGACCACTGCAATACTGTCATGGTTTAGTGGTTCAGTACTTTACCTATAGTGCACAGTATCTTGGGTTCGAGACCCATCACTGCTTTATATTTTCATACTGAGCAGACCAGACTGCTTAAGGGCCAGTTAAGCAAATATGAGCATGTTGGCTGTTGTTCAGTTATGCCCTACTTAGACCAGGCTTGTCTGACATTGCTGTATATTCACCAACTTTGCTGAACATTGGCCAATATTACTCAACATTGACCACAGTTGTACTAGTTGGTGTGTGCGATTCTGTTTGCATATACTACATGCTGGCAAATGCTGTTTAGCACTGCCTTAAATTGTTTAACACATAGCAATCAGGCCTCAGGTGGTGCTGCAGGGCTGCCTATGTCGGATGCACATACTACACTCCCTGTACATGTTTGACAGCAGGTAGTGTCAACTTAGGCATCCCTTTTACTATATGTGCACGTCAGAGAGAGGTATCATTTTCAGAGTTCCTACTGAGACAGTGTATGTGCTATGTGTTGGCTCTTTGCCAAGACCAAAGCATAACTGTGCATGCCTCCTTCTGCCTACTGGGGCAGGCTCAGGTTGTTCCTCCTCAGAGTCACGCTCTGCCTGTGATGACCTTGGCAATGGTGGGAGGCTGTTTGGCCCAGGCCTATGCTGGTCCTGCTGCAGCTGTTTTCGCAGGATCATATTATGTAGCATAGCACATACCATGACAATTTGGGTACATGTAGTTGGTGAGTACTGCAAGGCTCCACCAGATGTGTCCAGGCACCAGAACCGTGACTTGAGCAGCCCAAACGCACGCTCGATTACATTTCATGTTTATGCGTGTGCCTCATTATGGCTTTCCTGTTCAGGTGTGTGTGCGTTTCTGATGGGTGTCATCAGCCATGGCTGCAGTGCATAGCCAGCATCCCCCACTAAGTGTCCATGTGGGATGTCCCCATTGGCAAATGTCTGGTACAGCTGCATCAGATGCCAGATATGGGAATCATGGTAGCTTCCAGGGCAGCCAGCACACACATTCAGTATTATGCCCTGGGCATCACACACGACCTGGCAGTTGATGGAGGGGAAGCCCTTGCGGTTGTAGTAGATCCTACCCTACTCACCAGCTGGAGCTTTGATGCGTATGTGCGTGTAGTCTATTGTACCCACTACCTCAGGGTATTCCGCTATTTGCTGGAAGAGACGCATATTGCTGGCCAATACCTCATGGGAATTGGGGAAATATACATGATCACCGACATGTGCTGACATGGCATCCAGGAACTGGTGCAGTACCCTGGATGCTGATGTCTGTGATATCCCCATCATATCACCAGTTGGTCTCTGGAAGGTACCTGTTGTTAATATTCTTAGGCCAACACATACCTTGGTTTCCACTGGGATGTGTTCCCCTCTGTTGGTTCTGTGTGTGAGGTGTGGCCTGCACAGCTCAACAATTTGCAGCAGGAGGTCTCTGTCCACTCTATAGTGCTCCACTATCTTCAGCTCATGTAGCCCCTGGTAGGTTACCTTGGGCCTGTACACTCTTCTCCATTTCCTCACTGTGGGTTGTCCAGCAGCATTTCCATTGTCACCACCCTCAGCAAGTTGCATATGTCGCCTTATGACAGCAATGGCAGCCCCTAACATTTCTTTGTCTCAGTAAAGCTTTTTCAGTTTTCACTTCTATTAGCTTACTGCAGTGTCTCTTGTGAGAAACATAATGAACTGTTGTTTGCAGAGTTTTAAGTGCTAGGTTGGGCTGGGCTAGTGTATTGCCTGTGTAATTGCCTGGTTCTGATTGTCTTCACCTGCTAGCTCTGCTAGTACTCCCTGGCAGCTTCCTACTATTTGTTGTGCTTCCTATTTCCTTTCTGTTTCCTCAGGGGGCAGCGCCGCACAAACAAGCACAAACACGCTCACAGCAGCTCACATGCGCGCACACATGCTTACACGGACTACAACTTACTTATTCGGGTTACAATGCGTGCACACCAGCGCAAACGTGCTTTCAACACTTTAAACTACCTTATACATGCTTACTCCAGCTTACACACGCGCACTCCCGCTCAGCAAGAAAGAAACTTTGGTGTTATTCATGGCGTACACCTTCCATTTCTTGACTTTACCTAGCCTACCTGTTGACACACCTCTTTCAATGATGTGTAAATGACAGCTGACACATGCCACTCTGCTCCAATGAGCTTCCCTTTTTTCATACATACCCCACTCATGATGTCACCTATCTTCTACTCTGTTACTCCCCTTGTCCTACTCCTACACTCCACTGACTTGTGCTCATTTGCTATGTAAACCTGTGATTCACTATCCTTATCCTCATTTGCATAGGATTACCTACTAATGCTTGGTTACATCTCTTAGACTGTGCTTTCCCCCTTGGCAACCTCTACTCGGTGGCCATGTTGACTTCAGCCTGCCATTCCCTTGCATTGTAAATTAACAATTTATATGATTTCCACGTCTGTGGGTTTAAATTTCTATTTTTCTGGTTTTTAGAGCGCAGCCTGTTTGCGTGGCGCTGCGCTATGCTTAAACATCGGAAATCGGTGAAAAAAAATTATTTTTATTTTCATATCGCATCAGGAAACATTACCAATGGCCATATATTTGGCCATTGGCATGCTTCCTCTACTGGATGCAACCTTTATTGGGAGCTGTCACGGCTCTGTTTTGCTATTTGCAGAACGGTACTCAGCTGTCAACTGAGTACATTTCTGCAAATAACACTGCTCTTACTCGAACAGGTTCGGGTTTCCTGAATCGCAGATCTACCTCATTTGCATGCCTTTCAGATGCAATTGAGGTAATTTGCTTGACCCGGTCCTGTCCGTGTATGAGCCGTTTGAGGAGCTCTCTTCCATGCCCCTGCAGGCTGTTCCTGGATCGCTCGTCGGACATGATGGCCGCATGGAGTCTTACTCTACTCTAAGACTCCATGCAAGCCTTCATAAATCCGGCCCATTGTGTCTCCTTGCTGCCATAAAGTAATTTAATTTCAGCAATTTTTCTGAAGTTAACCTCTTGTGTTCCAGTTTCAATTGTTAAAATATATACAGTCAAACAGTTGCAATAGTGTATGTACGTTTCTGTTCCCTTCCGGCAGGGCATGCTGTGGATCTATTTTTAAACAACACTTTGTAAAATACTTCTTCAGCACTTCTGTATAAACCATTTTATATGACATACAGTACTAATATATTTGTAACACAAGCATATGAATCATGTTGATATTCACAAATGACATATAATTATTTTCAAAATTCCAGATAGCTGGGCTGGCTGTATCTCCTTTTGTTACACTTCTATATAAATTGTGTTAATATTCACAGATGACATATAATTATTTATAAAATTCCAGAGAGCTGGGCTGACAGTATCTCCTTTTGTGACAACCCCCGTAGAAGAAGTATGAACAGCACTAAGGAAAATTAAGTCAAGGAAAACAGCAGGCCCAGATGACATCACAGGAGATAAGATAAAGATGTTGGGTGAAATAGGTGAGAAATGGCTCCTGAGGGTACTCATAACAGTATGAAGAGAAAGGGTCTGTATGAGCCGGAGAGTAAGTGCTCGTGCCAGTGTTCAAGAACAAAGGGGACATTCAAAACTGTGGGCAATACAGAGGTATCAAACTCCAATCAGACAGTATGGAAGTTTTGCAAATGATAATTGATAAACAAATACAGAGAGCAGTAGAAAATAAGATTGGAGATGAGCAGTTTGGATTCAGATCAAGATGCAGCACAACTGACCTGATGTTTGCAGCGAGACAGATATTTGTGAAGAAGCTAGAAATGAAGGAAAAGTTCAATTTGGCATTCCCTGACTTGGAGAAAGCATATGACAAGGTCATAAGTAAGCTTATTTGGTCATTTCTGTGGTGGGCAGAAGTCCCAGAACATTAGTAGAATTAGTGCAGGCTATGTACAAGGACCCAATGTCTCAAGTACAAACAATGTTTGATCTTATTGAGGTGATCCCAGTGGAAGTGGGCATGCATCAGGATTCATACTGAGCCTTTTGCCGTTCATACTAGTAATGGGCTACATTAGCAAACAGATCAAATGAGACAGATCGACAAAGTTGTTTTATGCAGATGATACAGGCAAACTCTGAGCAAGAACGTCAGCAAAGGCTAGGGGAATGGTCTGCAGAACTTAAGGCACATGGGATAAAACTAAATACAGATAAGACATCTGTAGTGGTAGTAAATGTGGGAAATCAGAAGAAGCTGAGAATTAAGATAGAAGGGAAAATAGTGGAACTGGTTAATAGCTTCAAGTATCTAGGAGGGTGGTTGAAGAGAAGGTCAAAGCTAAAATCAGAGGGGCTGCAGCAATGTGGCATAGAGTGTAAGATCTAATATATGACTGAAGAATGTCAAAGAAGTTGAAAATTAAGGTGTACAAAATAATGTTGTGACCAGTACTACTATATGGTATATAAACCTGGAGTAAAGGCAGAGCAGTTGAGGAAGCTAGAGGTAATGGAGATGGAATGCCTGATACAGGTGGTATGATACACACTGTGGGACAGACTAAGAAATGAAGACATAAGATCAGAAACCAATGTAGCTTCAGTTGCAGAAAAGGTCAAAGAGAACAGATTACAGTGGTTTAGGCACATGTGCAGAAAAACAGAAGACTGTGTGCTGAAGAAGATTTGGGTCAGACAGGAAAAAGGTAAGAGGAAATGAGGGCATTCAGCAAACAGGAGGATGGATTGTGTGAGAGAAGACCTGTAACAGTCAGGCTTGAGTGTCAAAGAAGCTAAAAGAGTGAATTGAGAGAAATGGCAACAGCTGTCACGAAATCCCAACCCATGTAGAAAATAGGGAAAAAAGAGACTGAGGATGATGATGATGATTTTCTAACAGATGTCCAAATGTTATATGTTCCACTTTTCAACCATTGCCTTTGTGGGAAAAAAATACTCGTATCTAAACCTGAAGCATAGACCTGAACGCAAACTCGCTACCACTAGTAACAATGTTGCCAACAGCAAATTATGTTGCCAACAGCAAATTACGTGAATCCAACACCACGATGTAGAAAAAATAAATTTAATATAAAAAAGGTTAAGTGCTTTCACTCGCAGATAGCGAGCTTCATCAGAACAATGATACAGCAAGTGAAAAAACATTTAAATAGCCAATTTTTGGCACCAAATAGTCTTAAAGCTGTATACATAAAATATCTTACCTATCCACATTTATATTCATCAAATTTGCTATTGTAATAAAAATGCATATTGTGTTTCAATGACATTAAATTAACTATATCATACACTCAAGTAACATAAAATATATGTGATTATAAAAATAAATAAGTTTCTCTGTTAGTGAATACTTTAACTATCTAGCTCCAATATGGGTTTGACAGAAATAAATTCATTCAGTCCTGGTGGCGTCATAGCGCCAGTTAACAATTGACACCAAAACTCTCTATAAGCTAAAAATTTCTTGATGTTACCACCTCTGGGATTCGTTGTAACAATTTCTAATATACCAAATTTAAAACAATGTTCTTCACCCTGATTCATTATATGCTTGTAAAGTGCGTTTTTTGTGTCCTTAGTCCTAATACTATACAAATGTGAATAAATTCTTTTTTAAAATTTTCTCTCAGTCTTTCCTATATAATAGGATGGACATGACATACATTTGGCAAGGTAAACAAGCATACTGGTATTACAATTACCGTGAGACAGATACTTGAGAAGAAGCTAGAGATGAGGAAAGAGTCTAATTGGGCATTCCTAGACTTGGATAAAGCATATAATGAGGTCCTAGAAAGCTGATTTGGGAAGTCCTGCAGGGGTTAAAATTCCCAGAAACATTGGCAGAATTACTGCAAGCTATGTCCAAAGACCCAGTGACTCAAGTAATTATAATGTTCGGTCTTACAAAGGGGTTCCCGATACGAGTAGATGTGTACCAGGGTTCAGCTCTGAGCCCTCTGCTGTTAATACTGGTGATGGACTACATTAGCAAACAGGTCGGAGGGGATAGATCAACAAAGTTGCTGTATGCAGACAATGTGACATTACAGGCAGATTCTGAACAAGAAATTCAGCAAAGAATAGGGGAATGGAATGCAAAACTGAAGGCACATAGGATGAAACTGTGTACAGACAAAACAGTTGTAATGGCAACAAATGGTTGAGTTCAACTGGCAGAGAGTTTCATATATTACATCTGACACTCTATGTCAAGTGCACAGATTGTCAGGTGTAGTATATGATACAAGATTGCCAAAAAAGTGGAAAAAGAAAGGTGTGTCAAACAGTGGTGATACTAGTGCTACTGTATGGCATGGAAACCTGGGTAGTAAACGCAGAGCAGAGGAGGAAGCAACAGGTGATAGAGATGAAGTGCCTGAGAAGGGTGGTGGGATGCACACTGTGCAGCAGATGAAGAAATGAGGACATAAGAAGCAAAAAGTAGCTCCAATTGCAGAAAAGGTCAAAGAGAACAGATTACGGTTTAGGCATATGTGCAGAAAAGCAGAAAACAATCTAGTGAAGAAGATTTGGGAGAAACAGGAAGAAGGAAAAAGGAAACCAAGATGTCCAGCAAAGACGTGGTTGGATTGTGTGATAGAAGACCTGCGAAAGTCAGCCATGAGTTTCAAAGAAGACAAAACAGTGGCACTGAATAGAGATAGATGGCAACAGTTGACATGACACCACCACCCTATGTAGAAAAGAAAAGATATGCATATATTTATATATATATATATATATATATATATATATATATATATATATATATATATATATATATATATATATATGTGTGTGTGTGTGTGTGTGTGTGTGTGTGTGTGTGTGTGTAGACATATATATATGTATATATTTATGTATTCTGCTCGAAATTCCCAAAAGCTGCAAACCACTGAATGAAAGCTATGTGCATTTCCTTTGCTGACAAACATCACTTCTCATCACTGTAACATACTTCAAAAATATCACACTGGCTTTCTATAACAAGCAGTAAACACTGCTTATAGCGTCTATATCACGTTATAGAAAGTTTACTTAATCTAATCAATAAAGGTCGAACTTTATTGATTGATTAAGTAAAACATCGAATTACGTAAAAAATAAATAAATAAATAAAAACTAAATGGCGTAGGAAGGGGGCAAGCCCCCCTGCACTCCCCACACCCCCCTACTTAAATATAGCAACTCCGAGATCACACTACATTGAGGTAAATGGAAATCTCCCCTTACTGAGATTTCCATTTACTTGCACAATGTTCTTCACTTTCGATGTTGTCAGCTTACGACATCGTGAAGTCGACCCTGCTTATAGGCACCCTGGTATTCAA
Organism: Protopterus annectens; assembly: GCF_019279795.1. NCBI lineage: Eukaryota > Metazoa > Chordata > Ceratodontiformes > Protopteridae > Protopterus > Protopterus annectens. The sequence goes on from NC_056726.1 coordinate 1,675,546,798, forward strand.
AATACTGTATATGGGTTACTGGCCACTGCTGAGAATAAAGCTACCGGTCACAGAGCAGATCTACTCTGAGGGATGATCAAGAGTACAATGTCACATTAATTAGACTATCCTTTAAGCTAACAATTTGTGAAAAAGCCTTCTATATATTAGGCCAAGCCCTCTGGATCACCCTACCAGCTAAGTTAGGAACAATGCAATCCCTGAGTTTTTCAAAATAACTTGGAAGAAATCCATATACCAGGATGCTGAGTGCATTTTCTGGTATCATACTGGTTGTTAAACTACAAATCTCAAGCATTCTAGTGCACTGAAGTATCATTTTACTTTCAACAACTACCATACTCTGCTATAAATACAGTACAGCACCTCTCAACTATATTATACCTGTAAACTTTCCTTAGACAAAAGTAAAACTGTGCATCATTCTCTCTTGATTTTTTTTATATTATATATACTGTGCTAATGCACTGTAAGTATTCACTAAGTTCTGAAAATTCTGTACAATTGTAAAGTAACGTTAGCATACTTGTGCTTCTACAATTTGTATTGCATGCTTGATTCTTTTTAACTGTTGTACTGGGGTCGTGTCTGAAAGGGGTTACTCACCCTATTGTTATATGCACATTTTATATATATATATATATATATATATATATATATATATATATATATATACACACACACACACACACACACACACACACACACACACACACACACACACACACATACACACACACACACCTAGCTATTGTTATACATATATAGCTGCTTATAAAACTTATGGAACAGCTGTACTGTAGTATAATGTTTGATTCTGTACAGTTTTACAAATTCATGGATATTAGGTAGCTGCTACATGACAGCTCTGTACTTTTATTATTTCACAGTTTTTCGTAAACATAATTAAAAGTGGCTGCTGGGACATTCCTGGCTTGTAACACAGCTTCAATTTTCTCTGTATTCATTGGCTAAAAGGAATATTTCTCTCTTTGTTTATAATTCACTATACTAGCCATTTTAACACATTCAGGGGTGATGTTTTACTATTATTTTAGTTTCACTTTGTTTGTTTTATAACAGCATTTTCTCCCATTTGGTTAACTTACAATTCCACTCCCACTTTACATAATCAAGACATCATATCATAAACCTACAGTATAGATCCAAACTAACAGACAATCCTTGCAGTAACAATCATACGCCTTCAATTTGTTTAAGGGTAATGAATGGTGCAGCATTTAGCATGTTTGCTTTTGACTGGCAGCCACATCAGAAAGCTATGTGTTCTGCTTCCTTGCCAGACAATAGTTGTACTGCATAGAACCCAACACAAAGCTTGTTCTTCAACTGCTGAAGTTATGTCCTTCAAAAGATGAATTGTGATCACATCTGCCCAGTTTATGGCAATTCAGATGTATGTTAATGGACTTGTGACAGTACCGAAGAAGAGTACAGGAGTTTCCCTTGTGGCTTGATAACATTTCCTCTGGTTAGTATTAATGTCACCTCCAGTATGCCATAAATAGGAGCCATAAGCTTAGTCAGTCAGAGATACACAGTCAGCAGAATAACAAAGATACATCCTCTCATATTAAACAAGCAGTACTACTGAGAGATAAAAACACAATGCAAATGAAGGAAATAAATAAAAAATATATGTTGATGCAATCATTTTCTTCATGATTCCTGTTTAGTTATGGAAGCTGGGGATGTTGTTCCTTGCAGGAATCTAGATACACAATGTGAGGAAATGAGCACAGTGACTATGTTCTGATATTCAGAAAAAGACAAATTAGTTAGGACTTCTAGAGCAAGATCTGACCTTAACAAATGTTAGGCAACCCCTGATTAGCTTGTTAAGATTGGGCATCATGCAAGGTATTGAAATCTACCAGTACTGCCAGCAAATAACAGGGAGAATAAAAAAAAAAGATTTGCTTCTGCCTGTTGTCTATTCAGGTAATGTGTATCTGGATTTTTCTAACATTAACAGCATCTATTACATGGTATTTCTAACACTGATCACCAAGGACTTTATAGTTTTGACAGAAAAGCACTCAGCATTTTTTTCCCTGTATGTAGCAGTACATGGAACAAATAAACCTCCACGCTCTGCAAAGAATTATGATCAGGTCTTTGTGCAATACAAATACATTATAGTCCAAAAACAATACAAATGACATGAGGACTACTTTACAAAAATAAGTTGACAGAACATATACTAGGTTACAAGATATACTACACATCTGGACCATTCTATACAGTTATATCATTATAGACAATTCTGGTCATTCTAACAACAGATACATATACTAGGAGTAGATAAAGTGTACAGAAGTAGTATGTAGGTAGTACAGTGTATGACATTGGTTGTTATAGTACATGAAAAGTAAAATCTTGGCTTCAGTTTGGAAAATAATAGCAGAGTGGTTAGTGATGCAGACAGATAGTGAGAGAGTTAAGAACAGAGGCATTACCGAATGAGAAGTAGCTTAAGGATATGGCATAGAAACAGAAAAGGAGTTAAAAGAAGTATTACGATCTTGTAGACTGTGAATGAGTAAGATGTGACAGAAGAAGAAAATGAAGCTAGTGTGGAAGAGGAAACGCTGAGAATTTACACAAAGGGTTAGCATATCACAGGGCACACATCTGAAAGATAGTTTTAGTTGCAGAACAAAAGACTATGTGCTTACTTAGCCCCCCTCCCCATAAGAAAGAAATGCATAACAAGGTGTGTTAAACTGTGTAAAGGTTGTTACACTGCTCCAAGGATTTGATGTTAATGTTGGTCCATTTTTTGGTCACATCAGAGTAAGAGTTGAAAGACATAAATATGTCACCATGTATGTTTTATTTTATTTTATTTTACATTTGTTTAGTGGGACAGTCCGACTGGACACAAATCTATTTACAGCAGAGTCCTGGGGAGAAAAGCTCCACAGTAAGTAAGACATAATTAGGCACATGATACTAATATAAGATATAAACAAAATAAAAGAACATTAATACAGAACCAAATAATATGCTTAAACATAAAGTGATATAAAATTTGAAATAAGCAGAAAAGTTTCCTAAGACTGTAGAAAATTAACAGTAGGTATAATAGGATAGGTAATGTAAGAGTGGTAGTTTTATTTTAAAGCTGCACAAATAAAGAATTCAAGAAAAAAAGAGGGAAATGATATTAAATGTCAGGTGGTACAGGGCCAAAATCAACTAACAAATATTGGATACAATGGCAAACGAGCCAAGCCTCCACAGCTATATCAACAAGCAATCCAAAATAACTTTATTCCAAAAATAAAACATGGTTAGCACTTTTGTTTAAAACTAGGTTAAACTTCAAAAGTAATCCAAAATAACTTTATTCCAAAAATAAAACACGGTTAGCACTTTTGTTTAAAAGTAGGTTAAACTTCATCATAGTTTACCCTACTTTTAAACAAAAGCACTAACCATGTTTTATTTTTGGAATAAATTTATTTTGGATTACTTGTTGATATAGCTGTGGAGGCTTGGTTCATTTGCCATTGTATCCAGTTTGTTTTTTGTGGCAACTAACAGATATTCATAGATGGGAAATCTTGAACAGAAATACACTATTTAAGGTGCAGATAGGCCATCTGCTTCTGATCTGTGGCACACACAGGAAAGTTCACACCAGCTATGGTAAGCTCAGCTCAGCAGGCATGCATTTTACACAGATCTGCAGTGTCCAAACACTGTTCACTGCAAAAAACAGTACAGAACTCATCTTGAGAGCAACATTTATTACTGTGTGGTAATACTTTAATACAGTCAAGATTCTGAAAGACCCAGCCAAGGTGAGGATCAAGCATCTAGGGACTGCTTCTCCTTCCTTGGAGAAAGTCCACTTATTCCTTTTCATAGGAGAATCTACTAGTACCGATAAATGGTTGGCTCTCTGTAAAGAGAGTAACATGAATTTGGGGTCTGTGACAAGACATCAAAAATTTAATATCAGTGGAAAAAAAGTATTGTCATCTACCAAAAAAAGGGCTTTTACAAGAGGCAAGCCTACCTGCACCCTTTATCCTGTTACTTAAATGTATTCATTTCTTATTACTTAATTGTAGAGAAAGGGCAAACACTTTCCTACTTCTGAGTTGCAGTATTCCACTGTTGAAAGCAAACTACCCCTAAAGTTCACAAGCTGGCAGTCTTAAAGTTTTCACAGCTCTGCCCCCACCAACTCCTTCAAACCTCAGAACACACACATATCTAAGTACTATATTGCACAAATAGTTTCTGAAGTAGTGAAACTCTATTACAGAACTTTGATATTTCTGATCTAACATTAATTGCAGTGCATGAGAAAAGAGTACAATTTCATTTATAACAATAATGAAAGGGGATGCATCTCTATTAAAGAACTGGCTGTGAACAACAGATACCTGACTAATGTCACCTGAGCTAGCAGAATATGTTACCTGATTCAGGTGCAGCATCACATGACATCTGCAAACCCTTCTCTTGTTTGCTAGCTTTCTTGGCCTTTCTACATTCCTGATGGTCACTCTGTCAAAATGTAACCCCCGGATTCACGAAACCTCCATGTAGGACTAAAAATGTCTTACTCGAAAACTGCAGTTGAACGGACTGACGTCAGCGTGCCATGCATATTCATGAGGGCATGCTGACAGCAGTCCAAGTCTAACATGGACCGTGCAGGGAGGCAGTGGGTATGTCCGACTACCGAGCAGTCCTAGGTACATGCCCCTGCAAGTATGCGAAATGTGAAAAGTGTAATAGTCCGCCCACATGTTAACACACCCAACACAAAACCCCCTCACATTGTAAATCCCCAGTAGAGTTATAAATTGTAAAATAGAAGTTTAGTTCCAATTCCCGATATAGCTGCCCGTAGTTGCGCGTGATTGCGCGGGTGTGCACATAGCTTAGCTAGAGTCAGCAAGGCCGACATTGTAGAGCATAATACCAAGTGTTTATGCAAATCAATCCCGATAGCAATAGCATAGTGGTAGAGCCTTCACACAAAGAGGAGGCATTCACGGTTCGACACCCACCACTCTCCTCAATTTTATGTTTTAAAGTAGCACATGAAATAATACCTGACATATAAATTACTAAAATATTGCTAAAAAGCATTGAAATGGCCTATGTATCAGTGAATAAAATGTAAATATAGAAATGTAAGAAGAATCATGACATATAAATGCCCGTAGCTAAGCAGAGCTTTACCCAGTGCAATATACTTGCCCACAGCTAAGCAGCACTATACCCAGCGCAATATAGTTGCCTAGAGTTAAGCAGCGCTATACCCATTGCAATAAGTTTGCGCAGAGCTGCGCACCATGCTAAGCAGCACACCGTAGGGCAACATGGAGCAACGTGGAGCAACGTAGAGCAAAGCTGCCTAAACACAGCCACACCCCCTAGCCTGCCTGGACAGTATAAAAAAAAAGCAATGACAAGGTTCGAACCCAGGACACTGTGCACCATAATCAAAGTACTGAACCACTAAGCCATGACAGCTTAGGATAAACATCCACTGTTAACATACATATACTTATAAATGGTATATTAACCATTGCTAAGCAGGTCTGCAGTCAGCCAAAAATGTTCAAAAGCAGTCAATCACAAAAAAGTGCAGGAAATGCGACATTTAAGCCCCATAGGCGGGAATACTCGCCATATCTGATTGTAGCTCGCAACTGCAGTTAGAATGTCTGGTGATGGAGAGGGTAGTTGCTTCCAAGCGCAACACTGGGGCATCGAGGAGTCAAAATACATGGTTTGGCTCCTCGTCCACCGTCATGAGTCTCGACTCCTGCAGGGCCAGTGCCAAGGAACGAAGTATAAGGCAGAGGCTTGGAACCGGTTGGCTCATGACCTCACCAGTGCCACAGGCATCCCAAGGACTGGTGAGCAGGTCCGTCACCACCATGCAGACCTGAGGAGACAGAAGCAGGACCTACTGAACCAATGGATCCAGGAGGCCCGTCGGATGCACGATGCCCCAGTACTGAGTAGGTAGCCATGGAATGCAGTATGTAAGACATGCTAAGATAGTCTATTAAATGGATAGGTATGTCTCACTATCCCTTCATTTACTCCACAGCTGCAGGTGTCCATGCCGGTAATCAGCAAGCCTATGCAGATAGGCTGCTAAGGCTGCGCCACCAGGCAGGTTAGTAATTATACTGCATGTATTGTTATATAATAAATGTCAGAAAGCATGAAAAATGTGTTCTAGCCTAATAATACAGATATAAATTTCCCTGAATAACTTCACTGCATGTATTGTTACATAGCATAAGTCAGAGAGCCAGGAATAGAGTGTAGTAACCCATTAATAAAGGTAAAATAAGTCTGGGATAGTGTCGCTGCATGTATTTCAAAAAAATAAGTGAGTGAGCCTGAAAAAGAGTGTTGTAACCTATCAATAAAGGTGTAATATGTCCTGAATAGGTCACCTGTATGCACTGTAAGTACAAATAAAGGAGAGAACCTGTAGAAAAGACTGTTCAATGTAATTAATAAAGGTATAAAATGTGGCGTGTCTGTGTCACTCACTTTGAAATGTTGTTGTACCTTTGCATGAAATGAATTGAACTGTTGTAATAAGTGCTGGCAACCCACAGTTGTGTAGTCCCATATAAAGTGGATGAAGGAAGTGCTAGTAGCTGTGAAGCATATAAAATTTATACCCTGAATAAATCCTCTGCATGTACTGTCATATAACATAAGTCATAGAGCCAGGAATAGAGTGTAGTAACCCATCAATAAACGTGAAATAATAAATGTCAGAAAGCATGTAAAATGTGTTGTAGCCTAATAATACAGACATAACATGCCCTGAATAACTCCTCTGCCTGTACTGTTACACAACATAAGTCAGAGAGCCAGGAATAGAGTGTTGTAACCCATTAATAAAGGTAAAATAAGTCTGGAATAGTATCTCTGCATGTACTGTCAAAATAATAAGTGAATGAGCCTGAAAAAGAGTGTTGTAACCTATCAATAAAGGTATAATATGTCCTGAATAGGTCTTCCGTATGCACTGTAATGACAAATAAAGGAGAGAGCCTGTAGAAATGAGTGTGCAATGTAATTAATAAAGGTATGATACTTGTAATGTGTCTGTGTCACCCACATAGAAATGTTGTTGTACCCTTGCATCAAATGAATAGTACTGTTGTTATAAGTGCTGTCAACCCACGGTTGTGCAGTCCCATATGAAGTGGATGAAGGAAGTGTGAGTAGCTGTGAAGCATATAACAGTCCTCAACAGTAGCTAAATGGCTGTAATGCATAGGTAATTCTGGCACATGAGTAGCTTGTCAAGGTGTTATCCAGAAATGAAAATGTGCTACATGAAATGTAGGGTTCAATAGAAATGTAACTGAAATTGTTACGTGAACACATACAGATATGTAGATATTGAAATATAAATAAACTATATAAGTATGTAGCAGTAACATCTGCAGCCTGGACAGTTAGTATGTCAGATATAGGTCAGGTCTATAATGAACTATCCAAAACCATTACACATTCTAATGCAAGTTGCCTGGTGTAATAATACATGTAGGGGATATACACCTGCAGTCAATAGTAATGTAGTGAAGTGTAAAAGTACTTATAAGATGTTAGTGAAGGTTTCTTTTTACACCCTAATATATGTGCATAAACAATGCAATTCCATACCTCAATGGGTATGTGTAACCTGAAAACATTTGCTGGGACATATGTCTTATTGTTTTATAAATAATTGCATTTACTTTGATGCATGTGCCCTGTTCAAACACCACAATCTTGGTGGCCTGTTGCCACCAATCATCCCTCATGCCATTGTAATATCCACTGTCGTTCAATATATGCATGTGTTATGCTTGCTGTTCAACTGTTAGAACCCTGGTGTGTTGGTTTAATGGGAATATTACTGCATGCTGTTACAACTAATCTGGAATGATGTTGTCTATGTTGTAAATTAACACACCCAAACACAGAACGTATGGGAAGGCCGGTCCCAGGCAACCCACTTCTCCCTCCTCAGCTGGTGATTGCACCTGGCACCAGCAGGTCTGGTGCCCAGCCCGGGCCACCCTCCTCCATTGGTCCTGTACCACCTTTGGATGGAAGCGCTGCAGGGGATGGGGTGCATCCCCCCCCTGCAAGCATGGGCGGAGAAGGGCCACCTGTCACCCTCCGAAGGGTCCGGGTTGTGGTGCGTGGGGAGATCCAGTGTTTAGTCGCTGATCCCCTACGCCAGCTCGAGGCGAGAGTGGAGCAACTCACAGGTGAGCCTGACCCTCCTACACAGCCCCCAGCACAGCCACCCTCGGGGCTGTAAAGGTGCAGTGAAGACTGCCCATGGGTGGGGATCTCAGTCCCACAGTTACCGTCTGTGGGCTCATGGGCTTGCGATTTCCAAACATCCGTCCCCGTCAATTGTGTTCACCCACCCTATGTGTCATACTCCGCACCAGTATGTGTCTTGTTTGTCTTGTCTGTTTACCTCTCCAACCTACCTCCCCAAATATACCTACTTCCCTACCTCACATTCCACTCACACCTGAAAAAAAAAAAAAAAAAAAGGGCAATCTGTTCCCACAAAAAATTACGCCCCATACATAGCTGCCCATTTTGCACACTTGTCTGCTGGACACATAAACAGATAATTAGAATTGGCAATACAACATACTTTGTTGTCCTCACTCCTCTCTCAGGGGTGGAAGGTTCCAAATTTCACTCCAAATTAGCAACATATGCACAGCTGCTGCTGGTAAAGAAATTGGCAGCTATGGACCTTCCCTACACCCGTCCTGCACATCCTGAGCTTGTTTTCCTACCATCTTTCCCTCTTTGTGCTCCCTTTGTCACCACTTTCCTATCTCCCCATTTTCTTTTCTTTCAAAGAAATTAGCATGAGGGTTAGCGGGAGTAAGCACTTATAAGCAGAAGTAAGCAGGTTTCAGCGAGTGTGCGCATGTGTGCGCTTAGCTAAGCATCACTAAGCATCGCATAAACCTGCTTACAACTGCTTAAAAGTACCTTAATCACCCTGTATGTCAGGGCCCTTGTTCTGCTCAGCAGCAAAATAAAACACCTCTGTCAGTCTCGAACCCCAGACCTTGGAAGCACTAGACTAGTACCACTAAGCCACAACAGATATACAATAACCTGGTGCTGAAATAAATATATCATGCATTACAATGAGTGAATGTAAAGGAAAAATAGGAAGGCCATAAAACAAAGCTTGTTCTGTGGATCCATACCAGCACTTGTTGTGAAACTGCATTACATGAGTGCTATGTGTACAGTAAGATGTTGCTGAAAAATATATATCATGTACCAGAATGTGTGAATATAGAGTAAACCTGTCCTGTGGAACTATACCAGCAGTTGTTGTGGAATTGCATTACATGACTGTGATAACAGAACCAGACATTCTAGCAGTAAATACTGTTACAGCAGCACTACACAACACCCACACAGTTGAGTGTGTAAATAAATGATCACAGTATACCAGTACACAAACAGTTCATGTGCCAAAAGAATACATCCCAATAACTACTTATGTATGGCAGTGAATTTTATCAGTAGAAAAGAAACTACATACCCCCATGTATCTTGTGTTAGCAAATGTAGGGGTGAATACAATTCTACACTGACAACTGTGTAGTGGAAGTGGCAACATCCAGGTCAGAGTACAACAAAAATATCACTGGCTACACCCCTAGCATCAGATATAAGAACCATACCAACCTTCTGACTTACACATCGGTCTCCACAGCAAAGAAGCATGGGCCCCACTCTGGAAAGCTGAAAGGGCTACACCTACCTGGCATAGCAATTTATAGCATTGGGTTGCTATTACAGTGAATACTGCAATTACCACACAGCAGGCTGCATGCATTCACCAAATGGTGGACACCAATTGGTGCATAGGCCATCGCATGCACATGTGCAGATACCTATATAAGCAGGCTGTACTTGCTAGCCACACATGCAATCATCACATTGCAGCTGCAGAGTGAGAGAGACAGAGACAGAAACAGAGACAAATAGAGAGAGAGACACACACCCCCACCCACACCAGTGGAAAAAAAATAACTAATACAATATTAAAAAAAAAAACATCAATCAATGCTGAAGACACAGCAATGTGGGAACTACAAACACATACAAAGGAAAGGTATGTAACAGATATGTATTTACTGGCATGTAGTAGATGTTTTTGAAGACTACACTACATAGTTTGAAACATCAATATGTGGCAGCAGTATGTATCTATGCACGGTTGCCCTGCAAATATACTGCCATGGATATTTTAGTGTGTAGCTGTGTGCAGTTGGACACAAGTGTGACATATGTAGCTCAGCATTAAATGTCAAACATCTGAACCATGTCATCTGTGTCCTGTACAGTAGTGTGTACAATGTCTGTTTGGGGGTGTAGCGCATACAGCTATAAAACCATGGATGTGACAGAGTAACAAATGCATGATAGTCATATCAACATGTAGTTAGTATTGGCAACAGCTGTACCAGGCTAGTATGGCAAATAAGTAGTGTCAGCTATATATACACCCTCTAATATTACTGTGTGCTCACATGTGACACCTGATCATGTTGCAGCAGGGCTCAGCAGGTCAGCTGTGAGGTCCATGGACACAGAATAGTATGGACTTGTGTGTGTATGGCACACATATATGGAAAGAACTGTCTGTGTCACATATATTAGCATCTGTACATGTGCATAGAGCAAGGGGCATACTGCAACTGTTTGTGAAGGGTGGACATACAAATGTTGTTGAAGGCTGTTCTGTGCATACTCCACTGTAGGTTGTAGTGTGTGGCAAACAAGTCAGCATACAGTGCTGGTATATGAACTGTGGTTAAACGCAGTGTGTATGAATTGTCAGGCTCGCAGTGTTGCAGCCAGTGAGGCCTGCTAAATCTACGTGTGCTAAGTACACCTCCAATGCATTCTGCACAACATTGTGGAATATGAGTACATAACAGTATACCTTGCAGCCTTTGCATAAATGACATTCCCACCATGAAAGGTGTACTGTTTATTTGCCTATATGGATATTACTATGTACACCAATGTTTGTTTGTGTATACGTGTGTAAATCTATGTAACAGAAACACATATATATGTGTGTATATATATCTATATATATATATATATAGAGAGAGAGAGAGAGGAACAGGCTTATAACTACTGTGACAGATGGCTGTTGACAAAGCCGTGGACTCAAGTTCAATGTTGACACTGCTGTGGCATCCCTACTGGAAAAAGCTCCGCAGACATGAACCACCATAGGTGGTAGTCTACCTAATACCAAAAGTGTGATAAGAGACCATGGGACACAGATGGACTGTAGTCTCCCCTTCGATAATCACAGTGACACATTAGTCAAGTAATCTGTCTACCTGCCACACCTCATCACAAAAGGTGTGTCATCCAGGGAAATATAGGTCAGTGTTCCCTTCAACCCATCACACATAAAGCCCATTACAGGGTATAATACCCCATGTGGCATGTACCTCACAAGACATCCAGACCTACAGGAAACAACAAAGACATACCTCATAAAGAGTAATACCAGCCCCAGACAGATGTACTATGCAGACCATCCCACAAACCCACAACTACACTGTGTCGCATACCGCCTACCCAGAGGTGATGATTGCCTGACATACTAAGCTATGTAAAAACCAGAGCTGTTTGACATGCTGCACGTAATCGGATCATAATCCTTACGTGCTACACGCTCTAGGGACCCAAACCTTCTGACCACAATAAACAGCACTTGCTGGAGGGATAGGTTCCCATCACAGAGACATCCCATACCCTGCAACAAACCAACTATCCATAGCAAACAAAGCTCCCAATCAGCAGTCATCTTAATTAATCATGAAAATTGTATGGGAGATAGTAAATACAGTCAGGCATTCACCTCTGTGACACCACTTGACAGGGCCACATGACCTGTGTGTCACAGACCAGGGTAGCGTATGGCTAGGCCTCCATAGGCCCTAGGGGAAATAGCCTCATACCTACCTATGAGGTGATACACACCCACATGTACCTGTAACCAGAATTGCTATGTGAGCTTGACTGAGTGTGATGGTGCATGTGTTGGTGAATGTGTCAGAGTTAGGTTTATGTGTGCTAGCATAGTGGGAAACTGTATTTGTCATGGTAGTATGTGTCCTAGCTGTGATCCCAGCAAAAGCTGTGTATACAATTGCTAGGCTGACAAAGCTGTATGCCATATGTCCTGACATAGTCCCTTGTTGTTGACTATGGTGCCCATTGTAGGCTAAAGCAGTACATGCATGCTTATTGAGTGCTACTGCTGGTGAATCCAACCCCTGTATGAACTGTAGTACTATCTGCGGCTGTATGCCTAAACATCACAGTATGCTCTACACCCACACTGATTGGAACCACTGTTCCATGTGTTTCCTGTAGTCCTCAGAGATTACATACCTCAGGCAAACGGTCTCGTAACTACTGCCACACAGCACTGTAAGGTGCACAGGTAAAGGTCACCTGTGTTGCCATACCTATGTGTCCAGTGTGTATGTCTGATGTGTTTGTGTGTGTATGCCTGTACCATGGCCTTGGCCATATGTGTGTTACAGGATATAGGTGTGTATCTGGAAACATATATAGTGTAGTACAGCAATATGCCACCTATATTCATCAATGAGCACATGTGTTAGGCAGGGGTCTGCCACCAATAACTAGTGTGGTATACTAGTGAGACTGTCACTGGACTTCACAATCATTGCAATGGATAACACTTATCATGATGCATTAGCATGATATATACCTCCTGTGTTTGGGTTGTGCATTGTGTTGCATACAGTGTGCCATATACTGTTGTGTAGTATTACATACTGTTGTAAGATTGATGCTGTGCAAAACATGGTTAGATATATAGAGTGTGCTAGGCACTGTCAGCCAGTTGTTTGTTGAGTACTGACATGCTTGTTGAAAGTGTGTATCTTCTGACAGCCAATAGGTTGCTATACATGGTGGTTAAGTGATAACTGTACATTAGTAATATACGTGTGCCTCATGACTTGCTCATACAATTTGTTTCATTGTCTTCCAGGGCTATGTCCCACCATAGAAATCCTGCCTATAGCATGGGGGAGGAGGAGGTATTAACTGCAAGCCTGGTGCAACAGTATTCCCTGCTGTTCTCCAGAACCAGCCAGGACCAGCAGGAGCGGACTGCACTGTGGCAGGAGCTTGTCCGTTGGGTAAATGACATAGGCATGCATAACCAGACATATGACCAGGTATGCCATCACTGCAGTGATTTAATTAGACCTGTCCGGCAACGTGCGTCTGATATCCACAGACAGCAGCTTGCCACAGGTGGGGGGGTAGCCATCCATCCCCCCCTCACCAGAGTGGAGGAGCTGCTCCTGAGCCAGGTGGCTCCTGGCCAACAGCAATTGCAACAACTAACATGTGTCATAATGGTGGCCGGAGTCACCCAGCAGGCTGACACGGAGCGTGCAGGTAACATGGCATAGCTGTAGAATACTGTTACCACAATTGTTAGAGCATGCTTATGTGAGATGTGTACTGTGTAGTTATACGATGTGGTGCCTAGTGTTGTGCAATGTTAATAAATAGGAATACAATCTGTAGGCCTGTGACTGTCAACCGTTGTAGTACTGTATGATTGGGAACACACAGTAGCAATGACACAGTTGTTAGCACTGACAAAGTGTCTCATATCGTTGTAGGCCCCTCTGGTGTGACAGCAAGGCAGACGACCCATGCTGGTGAGTGTGTTCTACCTTTAATACTGCTAATTAAATGTGCATGCTATAGGTGAGGTGTAGGCCATGTACACGTAACACACATATGCATAATGCATGCTGTGGATGTTTGCTGTGAGACTATGCATGTCCCAGTAATGTGGCTAACTGCCTAAAGCACATATAATACAGAGAGCAGTCCACAGAAGTGTGTCAACACTGATGTGGACATTGGATAGGCAGAGTCGATACACATGAACACAACATACACAACACTGTCATACACAGTACACTTTAACATGCCACACGTGGCGTATTCAGATGTCCACTGTAAGGTCACACTACAGTATCCCACACTTCATCCACACAGCACACGTAACATACCTGAGGGGTAGATACCGCACATGTGGCTGTACGACACTCTTTGACACAGTACACATTCATGGTATGCTATGCCCCCTATTGTGCACCTTACAAACCCATGTAACAACTGGCTGTGAAATGGTGAATGTAACCATGGTACTGCATGTCCGGTAAAGCATGGTATGTGCTGGTCTGGAACACATTAGTAGCCTTGAATGACCACGTAATGCTGCATGATGATGGCCCATGGTAGTACACCCCATCCAGTCACAGTGACCACAGTACTACACATAGCATGACCTGCTATGCACCGCAGTGTTGTGTGTGTGCAAACATAGTTAACTATACACGGTATGCATAGCAATCACCATTTGTACCATGTGACACATATATATCTTGTGATGCTATTGAGTGTATAGGTCAGATGACACACATTATGTCCATGTGATGTGTAATGTTGCAGTTGTGTTGTGCTATGCCATGTCATGTCTGGCACTGGCATGCCCACATACTGTCCTACAGGCACCATAACCACTGTACAATGGGCATGTTGAGCAATGGTAGTCCATCAGGTAGACATGCACTACTCATCCCATGTGTATACATTGCAGGCATGTGCTAATCCTGTGTCCACAATTATCTGCTGAACACACAGACGCTCTCATCAGACATGGCTATCCATGTGACACACAGATACTCATCCAGCCATGGTATGTACACCTGTGTGAGATGGTGCACTGAACATTGCAGAGCTTATAACACTTGCACAGCACTATCGTGTCCATGTACACAGTGCTTTCCAGGGTGAGACCAAACAATGAACAACAACACACATGCATCAAGCACAGGTATAGTGTTATTGGCAAGGCCTGTCAACACACGCACTGCATGCTGTTGGGAAACACACATCCTGCATGGTGACACATGTGATATAACTGCTTGCCTTGTGATGCTGTACCCCACCATCACATGCTACTGAGTATGTTCTGGACTGCTGGTGGTGTGTGTGTGTGTGTGTGTGTGTGTGTGTGTGTGTGTGTGTGTGTGTGTGTGTGTGTGTGTGTGTGTGTGTGTGTGTGTGTGTGTGTGTGTGTGTGTGTGTGTGTGTGTGTGTGTGTGTGTTGTAGTGATGAGTGCATTTGTGGGCATGTGTGCCTGTGTGCATGTGTTCGTGTGTGCATGTGTACATGTGTTTATGTGTTCATGTGTTCATGTGCACATGTGTTCATGTGTGCATGTGTGCATGTGTTCATGTGTGCATGTGTGCATGTGTTCATGTGTTCATGTGTGCATGTGTTCATGTGTTCATGTGTGCATGTGTGCATGTGTTATAACATCATGTACAGATGAGAAAGTGTATTTCCTGTCTCCCTCACACAGGTCCTGAGGTAATGTTGGATGAGTGCAGCAGGAAACCTGACGTCACTGCCACAAATAGTGGACATGATGATACATGTGTTGTGGCACAGGCAGGTTTGACAGGGTGCGTTGTTGGCCCACCAATCGACAGTACACAGCTTTCCACCCCATCTATGCGCACATACATACTGCCAATACATCTCACGACACCAATGGCCTTAGCTGAGGAACAGCATATGGTAGGCATTGACCAGGATAGTGTGGTATCAATGGCACATGCAACCCCACACAGCAGCCATGCCCAGACACCTGGAACGGTACCACATAGGCATATGTCCAGGGGTTCTCGTGGGAGCACTGCTGGTCGTAATGCCCCTGGCAGACGTGCCCCCACAGGTCTCACAACCTCAGGTATGTTCAGGGCTGTAATGCAGGCACAGGCACGTATGGAATGGTACACCAGGCAGGGACTTAGGGTGCAGCGGGCTCATAATACTGCTATCAATGAAAGTATCCATGACCTTGCCTGTGCCATACGTAATTACACCAAGCTCATTGATAGACGTTGGGGGGAGACACTAGATGTCCTCTGCAATGTGATGCCCATGCACCAGAACAGTGCAGGACAGCTAAGACATCGATATGGACGTATGCCAGCAACTTCTTCAGCTGGCAGTCGTCGCAGATGGCACACAAGTCCCAGATGCTCCCGTAATGACAGTACCAGCCCCAGCAATGTTGGGGCCGGCCTGTTGATAGGCCGTTCTAGATGACCCCATGCACGTGACTCTGGCCAGTCCCAGCAGGGACATGGGCCCAGTCAACATCCCTCTGCCTATGATGATAGTACCCAGTTTGTCGTAGTACCTAATACTGTTCGTGTCACCCCTGCCAGGCACAGGTACCATGTCCGTGGCTGGAGACAGTGATCTGTACAGCCTGGCAGGTACAGTCTGTGGCTGTCCCACAACCTCTCATATTAGGCAGCCACAAGGGGGAACTGTGTGCATGCAGACACACACACATAATCCAAACACCTAGGGCTAACACATACACACACACATCACATCAACACTGACCCATAATGTGCTGTTGTTCCTCACACACACACACACACACACACACACACACACACACACACACACACACACACACACACACACACACACACACACATGTTGATTGGATGGGTCAATGTCGGGCGCTGGCAAACCAATAAAACACCCTGTGCATATGATGAAACTGTGCCAACTCCTGTCATCTGTGACTGTGATGCAGGAACAGGCTAACATGGTGCTGATGCACAGGGTGACCTAATAGCAGTGTAGCAATGTTAGCATGTTGTCAACAGTAAAGTGTAATGATACCCTTGTAGGTATATCTGAGCAGGCATGATGCATTAAAGCTGAGAATATCAATGTAGTATTGTTTACACCAGGGTTAATTCCAAACATGGACCGTCCACCCATGTGCCACTTGGCTGATGTGTGTGGTACTGGCAGCATGTGTTGGTAAGTGGATGGTACGTGTGTGATGTATGCAGTACAGATTTGCAGGTGTACATTTGTGAACATGGTGGAGGTGCACTGTCTGCATGTATGTGCATGGAGGACACATGGGAAGGGTGACATGCCCTGTATTACACAGTGTTAACACTTCATATGTCCTATTGGAGGCCAGTATGAAATTTACTACACATATGTTACAACTTGGGTACACATGTGTGTATGACATGGTCTGACACTATGCTGTGGGTTTTAGCGTTAATATCGGTCATTGGTTTGCATTCTGGTAGTGTACATAATCTCAACAGCCTGATTTTAACCAATTGTTAGATGATGTTTTGACAACTGACACACAGCTGTAGGGTACACAATAGCATATGAATCCTTCTGGTACTATACTATACCAGTTACCAATGGTATTGACTGCCACACATTCCCATGGCCACTCCTGTAGGCATGTGGCCATCCTAGGTACTAAATACCAAATAGAATAAAGAAATCCAGGCCACCAATTTCAAGTAAAAAAACAGTCTTTATAGAAAGTCCACAATAAAATATGAGCGCTTTCGTCTACAAACTAGACTTCTTCAGATAAGAAACATATTACATCTGCTACCCTTCCATTTTATAATACTGCCCCCAAATTAATCAATTAACATTTTAAAAAAATTAATTAACATTTAAAAGGGGCTCTTTTTTAAAAAATTCCACTTTCCATGTATTTAATACATTTCCATGTGTTTAAAAATATTTTTTCAAAAAAATACATGTATATATATATATATATATATATATATATATCTTTTAAAAAAATATACACCATATAAACACTTTAAACTAAAAAAATACTATACATGGTAATAGGTGGAACATACCTCATATTATTACAACAAAAAATATATGCATATAAAGAAAACCGTTTAACTTCAATCCATAAATTTCTATATTAAAAAGCACAATATTAATCCTGTCAGGGGTAATATGCAAAGGTCCATAACAACATACCTATCATACTATTACAAAGGGAAAATAATCCCATGTGTAATGCTCATTATACACTAGGGGTATATACCTGTTAAATGTAATGTAGAATACATTGAAAAATGTAAAATATATTAAAAAATGGGGATCTGAGGCCAAATGTACTAGATGGTTTCTGCTTTAGATACTAAAACTGGTTTGATGGTCACATACTCATTAAGTCCTGGTGAAATAAATGATTTTAATCTCAACTGCCATTTCAGTTCTTTACCCAGCAAAATGTTTTTTGTGTCTCCCCCCTTCCCATTATTGTCCAAAATGGAATCAATAATGCCAAATTTAAAACCATTGTATGCTGGGCGCACCAATGAGTGTTTGCATAGGGCACTCGTCTCTTTTCCTGTTCTTATATCATATTGGTGTTCATACATTCTTTTAGTGCCCTATCAGTTTTTCCTATGTAGAATGCATGACAGCCCCCGCATTTAGCCATATATACGACCATCCTGGTTTTGCAGTTGCCCTTACAAAACCTTACCACACTATTCAAATCATTATTTAACCTAATCCATGTATCTCTCAAAATCATGTTACAAAAATTACAATTACCACAAGAAGTAGTGGCCTTTAAAATACCTTTCTTTTTCTCTCCTTCCTCAAACATTCTTTTAAAGTTTTTTCCAGTTCTATAAGTGAACAAAGGTGTATTCCCAACAGTTTCATAACTTTCCTTATTAATTTTCAATGTATTCCAGTTTTTTCTAATAATATTGGTGAATGATTCAGAAAACATATTGTATTCTAGGACACAAGCCCCATAGAAATTTTTTCCTTCCTTTTCTTTTTCTTTTTTAGTATTAACATTATTAATAGTTTTACCCAAAAGTGCCACATATTTGTTACCCCAGCCTCTATATACTTCATCTAAAATTTCTATGACCATACCCGTAGGGTACCCCCTTTCTAGGAAATTTTTACAAAGAAAGAGAAACTCTTTCAGTAGGTCATTGAAATCAGAGGTCATTCTAGCTATTCTAACAGCTTGACCTTTTATAATACTTTTCTTTTGCATCTCGGGGTGGTGGCTGGTGTAATGTAAATAACTATTACACCGGGTATCCTTATGATATATTTTAGATGTAAAACCATTACATGTTTTTGTAATGGTAGTGTCTAAATACTTAATACTGTCTACATTCCATGTATGTGTGAAACATAAGAAGGAGGTACTCGCATTTATGTAATCCATAAATTTCTCCAAAATGTCATGAGTACTATCCCACAAAATAAAAATATCATCAAGAAACCTTAGATAAAGTCTTATGTGTTTTTGGAAATGACTAGGAAATATAAATCTGTTTTCCCATTCTAATAGAACCAAATTGGCATAGACGGGGGCACATGCTGCCCCCATAGCAACACCGCTCCTTTGTTGGTAGTATTCCCCTTGGAAGCTGATGTAATTATTGTCTAAAATCACTTCCATAAGTTCCAAGGTTAACAAAATCTTATCAGCAGAAAGGGCAGAATATTTATAGAGACTACTCCCAAAATATTCATGCCCTTCCAGACGAGGAATACTTGTAAACAAATCTTTAATATCTATTGTCAAGAAGCTGCAGCTCTCAGTCCATATACCTTTGGTAAGTTTGCTGAGAAATTCCCATGAATCTTTAATGAGATGAGGTGTTTTTTCCACTATTTCCTTTGTATAATTGTCGACTAGTTTTGCTAATGGGTGAGTCTTAGAGTTTTTTGCTGACACTATAGGTCTAAAGGGGGGTTCTCTAATGGATTTGTGAACTTTAGGTACACCAAAAAAGCAAGGTATAGAAGGATAATTCTGTCTTAAAAAACTATGTAATTTAATATTTATCCTATTGTCAATCAAATATTCCTCCAATAGGGAATCTATTCTGTTATATGCAATATTAATCTGGTTTTTTGATACTGGTGAATATGTAGTAGTGTCCAACAATAAATCCATAATAGCATTTTTGTATTCCTCCACACCAAACCAAACCACCCCACCCCCTTTATCAGGCTTCATAATACGGCAGTTACCATGAACTACTAATTCTTTCAATAAAAGTGTTTCATCCACAGCCAAATTAGAATGTTGTGCCTTCCATATATTTCTAACATGTTCTTCATAAATCTCTTCTGTTACAATTTTTTCAAAGGTTAGCAATACAGGGTGTAGGGGTGGGTTATATGTACTACTCCTCACCAGTTCTACAGATGTACTGTGGTAGTCATCTTTTTTGTGTTTATTAATATCTCTATTAGTATCTTCACTACCATTACTATAACTATTATTTTTATTGTGAAACATAATTTTCAAATTCAATTTCCTACGATATAACTTTAAATCTATAAGCAAATTAGCTACATCTCCGTAGTTAGATTTCACAAATTTAAAGCCTTTCGAAAAAAGTGAAAAATGTTCCTTCGTCAAAGTAATTGAAGTGTAATTAAATATCTTAAAACCCTTATACTCCATAACAATACCTTCCGTATCTACTATTGGTGTTATTTCCCCTACCTCATTACTTTTTTCCACCCATAGTTCATCCCATAGGTGTCTTGTGTTTGACCTGAATCCGAGGGATATCTTCTTTTGTTTGCCAAACGCTCCGACCTTCTGGGTTCTAAAAAATGTTCACCTTCTTCCAAAAAAGAGTCTAACTCATCCAAAGGTCTACAGGTGTTAATGCCTCCTGCTGTTTCACCTTCATTCACCAATACTCTATTTTCTAGGTGTTGATCCCCTCGTGTATCCCTATTCTTAAAGGCAGAGTATGCCTTACTGCCCACATTGTTGTCATTTTTATATGGACCAGGGTACATCTTACCCATCTCATATTGTTGTTTGTCCCTTGCATACTTTTTTTGTTTTCTAAAATATATATTAGAAGCCCTTTTATCTATTTTAGCTAACAACCTGTGGTATAACTCCTCAAACTCTCAAAACAACAGGTCGCTAACAATATCACTATTTAATTTATTTACTTCATTAATTAATGTAGCCAAAACCACTTCATTACACTTAATCAGCCTAGACACTAAACCCATACCACATTCATTAAAAAATTCATGAAAATCATCAATAATAGCTTCAGTGTAGTTTATACCAAAAGGGTATTTACATAGCCTAAGTCCCTGCGGTACTATTCTATTGTTAAAACAACATTTCAAATAGCCATTGTCGATTTGTAAACATTTCAATTTAAACAGTTTTTTTTCCAGTAAAAAAATCATCTCCTTTAATGTTGGCATTACTTTGTAAATTTCTCCTCTACAGTTGTCATTTAAACCACCAACCATACCATTAGTATTACTATTAAAATCAAATTTTTTGTCCATCACTTCGTTGAAGCATATAGAAGGTACCATGCCTGTACCATTACGCTTATCGTTGGCTTCAATACGTTGAGAAACATTAACATTAACAGCACCATGATTTTCTGAACCAGAATTACGAGTCAATAACACAGTACCTTGTTTTTCACTGATATTTGTACCACCACCTCGCCCATAATGGTCAGGAATAGTCCGAGAGCCAAAACAGTTACACGAACCTGTGGATAATACTCCTTGTCTTTGAAAACTTCCTTTTGCAGCGCCTGTACCCGCCAACAGTCCACCATTACTCGCGCACAGTTCTTCCGAGCGTGGAGATGATGTCATCATCGCTGCTGGAGGTCTTAGAAGTGCCAAGGATGTATAATCTTTAACCACAGTGCCACCTCCTGGTGTATTTTGGCTTAAGAGCTCAATGAGCCTAGTGAGATCAACTTTCAATGAGGCCACTTCCTCCCGAACTTTAATGACTTCTTGCTCCGTTATGACCACCCTGTCAGAACTGAAATTGTCACCATTAAGCAAGGTAGTGGAGTCCGATGATATATCTTCCATATTGGGTAGCAGAAAAGATTTGAACAACCTCAAAAGGCAGACAACTGGATGTCAACCAAAAAAAACTCAATAAACTCCACGTAATTGTAGAACCAAATACCAAATAGAATAAAGAAATCCAGGCCACCAATTTGAAGTAAAAAAACAGTCTTTATAGAAAGTCCACAATAAAATATGAGCGCTTTCGTCTACAAACTAGACTTCTTCAGATAAGAAATATATTACATCTGCTACCCTTCCATTTTATAATACTGCCCCCAAATTAATCAATTAACATTTAAAAAAAAATAATTAACATTTAAAAGGGGCTCTTTTTTAAAAAAATTCCACTATCCATGTACTTAATACATTTCCATGTGTTTAAAAATATTTTTTCAAAAAAATACATGTATATATATATCTTTTAAAAAAATATACACCATATAAACACTTTAAACTAAAAAAAGTGTCTTAGTGTCTAGGCTGATTAAGTGCAATGAAGTGGTTTTGGCTACATTAATTAATGAAGTAAATAAATTAAATAGTGATATTGTTAGCGACCTGTTGTTTTGAGAGTTTGAGGAGTTATACCACAGGTTGTTAGCTAAAATAGATAAAAGGGCTTCTAATATATATTTTAGAAAACAAAAAAAGTATGCAAGGGACAAACAACAATATGAGATGGGTAAGATGTACCCTGGTCCATATAAAAATTACAACAATGTGGGCAGTAAGGCATACTCTGCCTTTAAGAATAGGGATGCACGAGGGGATCAACACCTAGAAAATAGAGTATTGGTGAATGAAGGTGAAACAGCAGGAGGCATTGACACCCGTAGACCTTTGGATGAGTTAGACTCTTTTTTGGAAGAAGGTGAACATTTTTTAGAACCCAGAAGGTCGGAGCGTTTGGCAAACAAAAGAAGATATCCCTCGGATTCAGGTCAAACACAAGACACCTATGGGATGAACTATGGGTGGAAAAAAGTAATGAGGTAGGGGAAATAACACCAATAGTAGATACGGAAGGTATTGTTATGGAGTATAAGGGTTTTAAGATATTTAATTACACTTCAATTACTTTGACGAAGGAACATTTTTCACTTTTTTCGAAAGGCTTTAAATTTGTGAAATCTAACTACGGAGATGTAGCTAATTTGCTTATAGATTTAAAGTTATATCTTAGGAAATTGAATTTGAAAATTATGTTTCACAATAAAAATAATAGTTATAGTAATGGTAGTGAAGATACTAATAGAGATATTAATAAACACAAAAAAGATGACTACAACAGTACATCTGTAGAACTGGTGAGGAGTAGTACATATAACCCACCCCTACACCCTGTATTGCTAACCTTTGAAAAAATTGTAACAGAAGAGATTTATGAAGAACATGTTAGAAATATATGGAAGGCACAACATTCTAATTTGGCTGTGGATGAAACACTTTTATTGAAAGAATTAGTAGTTCATGGTAACTGCCGTATTATGAAGCCTGATAAAGGGGGTGGGGTGGTTTTGTTTGGTGTGGAGGAATACAAAAATGCTATTGTGGATTTATTGTTGGACACTACTACATATTCACCAGTATCAAAAAACCAGATTAATATTGCATATAACAGAATAGATTCCCTATTGGAGGAATATTTGATTGACAATAGGATAAATATTAAATTACATAGTTTTTTAAGACAGAATTATCCTTCTATACCTTGCTTTTTTGGTGTACCTAAAGTTCACAAATCCATTAGAGAACCCCCCTTTAGACCTATAGTGTCAGCAAAAAACTCTAAGACTCACCCATTAGCAAAACTAGTCGACAATTATACAAAGGAAATAGTGGAAAAAATACCTCATCTCATTAAAGATTCATGGGAATTTCTCAGCAAACTTACCAAAGGTATATGGACTGAGAGCTGCAGCTTCTTGACAATAGATATTAAAGATTTGTTTACAAGTATTCCTCGTCTGGAAGGGCATGCATATTTTGGGAGTAGTCTCTATAAATATTCTGCCCTTTCTGATGATAAGATTTTGTTAACCTTGGAACTTATGGAAGTGATTTTAGACAATAATTACATCAGCTTCCAAGGGGAATACTACCAACAAAGGAGCGGTGTTGCTATGGGGGCAGCAGGTGCCCCCGTCTATGCCAATTTGGTTCTATTAGAATGGGAAAACAGATTTATATTTCCTAGTCATTTCCAAAAACACATAAAACTTTATCTAAGGTTTCTTGATGATATTTTTATTTTGTGGGATAGTACTCATGACATTTTGGAGCAATTTATGGATTACATAAATGCGAGCACCTCCTTCTTAAGTTTCACACATACATGGAATATAGACAGTATTAAGTATTTAGACACTACCATTACAAAAACATCTAATGGTTTTACATCTAAAATATATCGTAAGGATACCTGGTGTAATAGTTATTTACATTACACCAGCCACCACCCCGAGATGCAAAAGAAAAGTATTATAAAAGGTCAAGCTGTTAGAATAGCTAGAATGACCTCTGATTTCAATGACCTACTGAAAGAGTTTCTCTTTCTTGGTAAAATTTTCCTAGAAAGGGGGTACCCTACGGGTATGGTCATAGAAATTTTAGATGAAGTATATAGAGGCTGGGGTAACAAATATGTGGCACTTTTGGGTAAAACTATTAATAATGTTAATACTAAAAAAGAAAAAGAAAAGGAAGGAAAAAATTTCTATGGGGCTTGTGTCCTAGAATACAATATGTTTTCTGAATCATTCACCAATATTATTAGAAAAAACTGGAATACATTGAAAATTAATAAGGAAATTTATGAAACTGTTTGGAATACACCTTTGTTCACTTATAGAACTGGAAAAAAACTTTAAAAGAATGTTTGAAGAAGGAGAGAAAAAGAAAGGCATTTTAAAGTCCACTACTTCTTGTGGTAATTGTAATTTTTGTAACATGATTTTGAGAGATACATGGATTAGGTTAAATAATGATTTGAATAGTGTGGTAAGGTTTTGTAAGGGCAACTGCAAAACCAGGATGGTCGTATATATGGCTAAATGCGGGGGCTGTCATGCATTCTACATAGGAAAAACTGATAGGGCACTAAAAGATAGAATGTATGAACACCAATATGATTTAAGAACAGGAAAAGAGACGAGTGCCCTATACAAACACTCATTGGTGCGCCCAGCATACAATGGTTTTAAATTTGGCATTATTGATTCCATTTTGGACAATAATGGGAAGGGGGGAGACACAAAAAACATTTTGCTGGGTAAAGAACTGAAATGGCAGTTGAGATTAAAATCATTTATTTCACCAGGACTTAATGAGTATGTGACCATCAAACCAGTTTTAGTATCTAAAGCAGAAACCATCTAGTACATTTGGCCTCAGATCCCCATTTTTTAATATATTTTACATTTTTCAATGTATTCTACATTACATTTAACGGGTATATACCCCTAGTGTATAATGAGCATTACACATGGGATTATTTTCCCTTTGTAATAGTATGATAGGTATGTTGTTATGGACCTTTGCATATTATCCCTGACAGGATTAATATTGTGCTTTTTAATATAGAAATTTATGGATTGAAGTTAAACGGTTTTCTTTATATGCATATATTTTTTGTTGTAATAATATGAGGTATGTTCCACCTATTACCATGAACTGTATTTTTTTAGTTTAAAATGTTTATATGGTGTATATATTTTTTAAAAGATATATATATATACATGTATTTTTTTGAAAAAATATTTTTAAACACATCGAAATGTATTAAATACATGGAAAGTGGATTTTTTTAAAAAAGAGCCCCTTTTAAATGTTAATTAATTTTTTAAAAATGTTAATTGATTAATTTGGGGGCAGTATTACAAAATGGAAGGGTAGCAGATGTAATACGTTTCTTATCTGAAGAAGTCTAGCTTGTAGACAAACGCGCTCATATTTTATTGTGGACTTTCTATAAAGACTGTTTTTTTACTTCAAATTGGTGGCCTGGATGTCTTTATTCTATTTGGTATTTGGTTCTACAATTACGTGGAGTTTATTTATCATCCTAGGTACTAGCAGACACACTAGGGATATATCCGTCCACATTTAGTAATGCATACAGTGACCTACAATGCATTCTCTTGATTAGATGCTCATCCTCCACAAGGGTAACATACAGACAGACACCTGTTGACAAACCCATGCTGTGAAGCTATGAGCCAACTATAGCATAGTCATTCACATTTACTACTCATGATAACCTGACAGTACCACATTGGTAGTAGCCCACGACATGTAGCAGGGTACAGATGTGTATATACAGCCACAAGTGATGTCATCTGTCCTCTGGTATTCACATTCCCAAGAGTATGCTGATGTCCATTAGTATATCACATAAGCAATAAGGGATCAGTATGCATATCCACAGGGATGTTGTACACCTATACTGAATGCCCATTATTGACAGATTGTGTTGTGTTTGAACGTCTGTGATATGCCCCAGGCATGAACCCTCACCCACACTATTCTATACACACTGTCATGTGTGTGTGTGACACGGATGACCTAGGGCACAGATCCCTACAGTGGCTGGCCATGTTACATACATACATATGTGACCTACGGTCTGTGAAGCAGCACCACAGACTGTCAATGGTAACAGATGTATTAGTGTGGAAGGCAGGCTTAACACCTGTGATGTGATTGAGGCCACATGTACATCTATGTATTTGCCACACAGTTAACAATTGAGGTCACATGTACATCTGTGTATTTGCCACACAGATACCTGACGTGTGCAATGCACATACTGCTGTTTTACTGATATGTCATACATTAGTAAAAGCAAAACCCACAACACTCTGATCAACAGTGTCACACACACACTTAGGAATTAAAGGATTCAAACCCCTACCTAACGATGTTATGATACTTGACAGATACGCATTAACACGACACACTATATGCTTTACTGGGAGCTTTTAGTTCCACTGCTATATTTGTGGGATACTGACATCATCTGATTTGCCAAAGGGGAGTTTACCTCTTTGAATGTGTTTTGCTAGGCTCCAAACAGGCCACTTCTCTTAAAGAAATCACACACATACACGCAGCATTTGCAAGATTCAAACCCCTACTTAACTATGTCATGAAACTAGAGAGACATGCATTAACACAGCATGCTATATGCTTTACTGGGAGTTTACATTTCCACTGCTGCATTTCTGAGATGCTGACATCATCAGATTTGCCAAAGGGGAATTTACCTCTTAGAATGTGTTTTGCTAGGCTCCAAAAAGGCCACTCCTCTCAAAGAAATCACACACATACAACCCCACACACACTCAGCATTTAAACCCCTACATGACTATGTGATAATACTAGAAAAACACGCATTAACACAATGTGCTATATGCTTTATTGGGAGTTTGTATTTCCACTGCTGTATTTGTGGGATACTGACATCATCAGAATTGCCAAAGAGGAATTTACCTCTTTGAATGTGTTTTGCTAGGCTCCAAAAAGGCCACTCCTTTCAAATCACACACATACATACATACTCTCAGCATTTGCAGGATTCAAACCCCTACCTAACTATGTTATGACACTAGAGCGATACGCATTAACATGACACGCTATATGCTTTATTGGGAGTTTATATTTCCACTGCTGTATTTGAGGGATACTGACATCATCAGAATTGCCAAAGGGGAATTTACCTCTGAATGTGTTTTGCTAGGCTCCAAAAGGCCACTCCTCTCAAATCACACACATACGCCCCCCCACACACACACTCAGCATTTAAACCCCTACATAACTATGTTATGATACTAGAGAGATACGCATTTACATGATGCGCTATATGCTTTATTGGGAGTTTACATTTCCACTGCTGTATTTGTGGGATACTGACATAATCAGAATTGCCAAAGGGGAATTTACCTCTTTGAATGTGTTTGGCTAGGCTCCAGAAAGGCGACTCTTCTCAAAGAAACTGCACACATACATATAACCCCACACACACTCAGCATTTGCAGAATTCAAACCCCTACCTAACTATGTTACGATACTTGAAAGATACACATTTACAGCATGTGCTACATGCTTTATTGGGAGCTTATATTTCCACTGCTGTATTTGTGGGATACTGACATCATCAGATTTGCCAAAGGGGAATTTACCTTTTTGAATGTGTTTTGCTAGGCTCCAAAAAGGCCACTCCTTTCAAATCACACACATACAGCATTTGCAGGATTTAAACCCCTATCTAACTATGTCAAGATACTAGAGAGATACGCATTAACACAGCACGCTATATGCTTTACTGGATGGTTTCTAGTCTCCTGCTATATTTGTAGGTTGCTGACATCATCAGACTGGACATGATAATGTGTGTGCACTTTGTTTTATGCAATCCCAGGTTCAACCATGTGGGTCAGCAGGTGTTACCAGCTTGTACGGGACTCCACTATTCATGGCTTGTGTGATCTATCCATGGACAAAGTGCCATTCCTTCATATGACAATACATATTTATGCACAGATTGTTGAATTTGTGAATACAACATGTGTCTGGTATGTTGAGTAAGGGCTATTCAGAGTCTATGTGGGACGTGTGTAGCTCCTTTCAGTGGTGTATGTCCTGGGTGGATGCCTTGCAAACAGCCTAGCAGTTTGGGAACCATGATCTGCCCATGAACATACCACAGTTGGTAGGGTTGTGTGTTTTTTTCGGCTTCCAATAGCTCTGTTTATGACTTCAATCATGATGGACTACATGGCCTTGCAGTTCATACCTCATAGGCTTATAGGACATTAGTTCCCATGGTCTGGTGTGCACCAACACTTGTGGGGTGTGCAATATGTTGCTGTAACACATTCAACAGTTTCAGATCCGGTAGTGAGGGTGGGGCTCGACAGACTGTTCGGGTGCAGGGTCTGTTTGTTCTGTAGTTCACGTATGTCACATATAGGGGAAGTATGTAATCCAATTGATGCCATGTTTTTGGCTTTGGGTGGTGCTGTATACCCATTCCACATGTGGTATCTCCTGGTATGATGATAGGGCCTTTTGTCAGTGGGAGGTGGGTATGTATGCATGGGCCTGTCTGACAGGTTGCCAGCATTGTCAGTCAGGTACAGTTGTCCCTGACTCAGGACATATATAGGTGTACATTGCTATTTATGACATATCTGAAGGCAGTTTCTTGGTTCTGTCTGGACTCATTCGCAGATGATCTTTCAAAAACACTGACAAACATGAGCACTACAGCCCTGTTGTGCTCTTTTACACACTTACCACCCTACTGATCCTTTGTGATCAGTCAACAGACTATGTCATCATAATATCCTGGCATGTCCAAAGGTCGGTGTCATGTGTACTCTCCAGTCCAGCTGGTGATTATTGGACATTTGACTCAATGTTACAACTGCATCATGTACACAGACAACCTTCTCCTCCTCCCAATAAACTCAGATATATGTGAGAGATGCAACTATATTGACGAGCAGGGGGCTGAGCTCTCTTGACCCATGACTGGCACAGTCTATCAGGTGGTGAAGGTAACCACACACACCACAAATCCTGTCTCACATAGACCTATAGCGACAGCACAGACAATACATTACCACACATTGGAGGCTCTACATAAACTCAGCCTAAGCAGCGGAGACCTCCAAAGCAGTCACACAACCAACCGCTACCCCACAACATTACCCACATATCACATAGTTCACAAAGTCAGTGTGCCGCACAGTCACTGCCCTTAGGGCTAAGCAACACACCTAATACACTTGTCATAGGTGACTCTTATTGTCAGACACGCTGATGTCCCACTCACCAGGCTGAACAAGGTGAAGGTCACTTTGAGCTGTTTTTCGGGTGCCAAGATCCACCACATAACACATGCACTCAGGTCACTCCACAGCAAGTACATATATGGCTCCATCATTGTCCATGCTGGTGTGAATAACCTCAGACGTTCCTCACTGGACTACATGACATGTGACATAGATGAGCTCTCTGATCATGTCACCCAGGACAGTATGACCCTGACATTGTGTAGCATCTTACCCTCACTAGGACTGATGTCACAGTATACAGACAAACTGATCACTTTTAACAGTTGGCTGACATATTGGTGTCATTCAAAGGGGATCCAGTGTCTGTCAGCCTGGGATGACATGCTCGACATGATGCATAGCTTCGCTATGGGCGGCTTGCCCCTGTCACACCTAGACTTTTGAATACTGGCCGAGGCTCTTGCCACCCCCATAGTGGCTTTTTTAAGCAAGGCTCATGACACAACCCACCTCCATACACGTTACAAGGTATAAAAAACTAAGGGTAATGCTGCTCAACACCTGCTGTCTAACACTCAAATGTACACAATCAGGACTCTCCTCAGTATGGAGGATGTCGATATCTGTGCAGTGACAGACACCTGGTTCAGGCTCATGACAGCACAACAGCACTACCAGGTTATACTTCATACCATGCTTTTCGGACACATGACTCAGACCGGCCAACATTACTGGGGGTGTATACATATACATCACAGATACTCACACCTCCAGGTTATTAGCACTGCACGAAGCATCAGAGACCGTTCATGTGCAACTGACAGTGGGCAAACCTGTCTTTCAGTTTGTAGCCTGCTACAGACCACCCTCCCAAATCCAGGTACCACACTCAGTATTCCTGGGAACACTGGAAGATATGTAGGTCTCTCCAACCACCATTATATTGGATGACTGCAACTACCCAAACATTGACTGGGAATACTACACAGGCACCAACACCCTCGCACAACTGTTGCTAGCATATATAGACTCAAATGCTATGGCACACCTGGTCACCATGCCCACAAGAAGGGAAAACATATTGGACCTGTTCATCACCAACACGGGGACTCTATGTTCCACACCAGAGGTATACCCCTCATTGGTGAGGTCAGACCATACATTTATCTCACTGGAAATCAATATCCCGTCCCCACACCCATAGTAGGTAATCCCTGTGAAGAACTTCTCAGAGCAGACGTCACACTTCTACAAACCAAGGTGGTATCCTACAAAGACCCTGGGACAGTGGTAACTATGGCTCAGACCGCTGATTCCTTTACGTACGCATTCTCTGGACACCTACTGGAATGCATGGATTGTGCTATCACAAATAACAACATGACTCACTCCTCCAAAGGCAGGGGACCTGTCTGGTGGACCCCGGACATTCATAAGCCATACAACGTAAGGGGGAGGCTACTACATGATAGAGCACAATACCAACATGGGAAGGCATCTCTGATCAGTACTGGCAGAAAGCTATGATCACTCATGTATTCATGTAAGGGCTGCTGCTAACACAGATCTGCACCAGACACTGAGGACAATCACAAGGCCTTATTTACTTATGTTGGGAACCTGGATGGTACTCCAAGATATGCTGTGAGTTACTGCATAATGACAAAACACACACTGAACCCACAGACATTGCTAACATCCTGGCAAACAGGTTCACTGCAAATGTCTTCACCCCCATCCCCCCTACACAGCAAATGTCCATCCCAACAGGGTGTAGCCTCCCTGACATCACAGATGTACAGGTGTGTGCTGCCCTCTCCAAAGCAGACATCACAGCATCAATGGGTCCAGACAGTGTCCCGGCCTGCGTGTTACACAAGCTTCATGACGAACGTAACCCTCACATTAGGTCACTTTCCATTTTCAGAGTGACTACAGGATGTGTACCCAAGGAATGGCGTACAGCAACAGTGTTCCCGCTCCACAGAGGTGGTGGCACAGTGGACCACAGACAATGTTGCCCCATTAGCCTAGCTAGCCTGATCTGCAAAGCTATGGAGCGTATCATCATGGAACTCATACACATAGACATCAGGAATGTACAGACACTGGATCCTACACATTTCGCCTTTGTTGTGGGCAGATCTTGCCTCTTGACCCTGTTCAACTTCTTTAAACAGTTAACAGGTCCATAGATGTAGAGAAGGTTGTCCACACAGCCTACCTGGGCCTCACATACACCTTCAACACAATACCCCACTCAGCCATTTTACATAAGCTGACCAGCTTCGATATTGACACATATGTCACAAAATGGATTGTTAACTGGATCAGGGATAGCACCCACATGGTCAGTTTTGCAGGTGCCATGTCTGACTATACACCAGTTACACGTGGCATCCCACAAGGCTCAGTCCTGGGACCTGTCTTGTTCAGTAAATATTTCTCTGATGTACAGGCTATCACAGGAGGAATATGGCTGACCATGTTCACAGATGACTGCATACTGGGTGCCATAATCAACTCTCTAGCTGGCACAAGCATCCTCAAAAAGGGTCTCACAGAGATGGATAACTGGTGCCAGGGCCATTAGATGCATAGTCATCCCCTTTAGGAATGACAATGTGCCCAAACATTACCATATTGGTGGTAATCCATTATGTACAGTAGGAGTTGTCATGGCTTTGGGGACACGAGTACTTAGTACACTCCCCTTTGACAATCACATTGCCAAAGTGGTTGGGCATACATTCTATATCGCCCACCTTATCCCATGTGGTTTCACATCTAAATCAAGTGGGCCATTGTACCCCTATCGTCATCAGGCCCATGCCTGGATACAATGCCCCATTTGGGATGTACCTTACTCGACACCTGCAGCAACTGTAATGACCACAGATTACCTCACCAAGTAGATCTAGGGATTCACACAGATGGCCTGCACACTTCGGCTAATGTAACTCCAGCTATACTCAGTCACTTAATGGCTACTCGAATGCGATCTGTGCCTGTTGTTTAAAGACATGTCCAACCCAGATTTCATGGACATGATCCACCTCAGGATATCCACATCCCTTGGAGCTATATGCTCCAGGGACGTAAACCTCAGCACAGATGTTAATAAGACATGCTGGACGGACAGATTGCTATCCCAGAGGCTCCACTCACTCTGGAATGGGGTCCCAGTCCCGCATACGTGAGGCCCACCAGTGACCACCTACTGGAGACATCTTGATGAGTGGATGGGTGATCGTATGTTTACCCCTGGGATATCTTCTGTGTCCCTGCTAGACAGAGGCACATTAAAGTAAATGTAAATGGGCTATCTTGTGTGACCTACTATTCACAGGCACAGTCTACTAATCTAACAGGGTTGCAATAGCCAAACACACTCTGGCTAGGCTTGAACATGCCCTAGGGCAGATAGCCTAGTATCAGCCTCTGGACCTGTGATACTGTTCGGGATGCACATTGTTTATTGATGATACTGATTGCAGGTTTTATTTCTTCTTTGCTTTCCCACTTTCTATGAACAATCTAAGTATCTTCAGAACATATTTGATTTTGACAGGGTTTCTCTATATTATATATATATGCCTGATGTAATTTAACTGTGTGCACAAGGCAGATTGGTGGATAGTGCGAGGTTTCTGGGTTAACACATGCAACTGCTGGATATGTGTGGCCCACTGCTGTACTCAGTCATGGCCTAAGTGTGTGAGCATGCCCAGTTTGGTCTTTCAGTGTTTTGTTGCCTGACATTTGTCTCATTTATTCAAGTGTGTGAGCATGCCCAGTGTGACCTTTCATTATGTTGCTGTCTGAGGTCCACTACATTTGTAGATGTGTGTGAGCATGAGCATTATTAACATTTATACTATCTGTGTGTTGAAAATCAGGTTCTGTTCTTACTGCAGGGCTCACCTTTGTGTCATAACTCAATGGGGATTATGCTATCACTGCAGGGTTTCCATGAGAAACTTTGCATAGACCTATCAATATTTCTTTATACAAGCTGACCACGGACATATTGCCATGGTTTAGTGGTTCAGTACTATGACTATAGTGCACAGTATCCTGGGTTTGAGGCCTGTCACTGCTTTATATTTTCATACTGAGCAGACCAGACTGCTTACGGGCCAGTGGGCAGATA
The DNA here is from genome assembly GCF_019279795.1 of Protopterus annectens. Classification (NCBI taxonomy): domain Eukaryota; kingdom Metazoa; phylum Chordata; order Ceratodontiformes; family Protopteridae; genus Protopterus; species Protopterus annectens. Next base: position 1,675,580,645 of record NC_056726.1, read on the forward strand.
TGGGCATGTTGGCTTTTGTTTGGACATGCCCAACTTAGACCACACTTGTCCAACATTGCTCAACGTTTACCAACATTGCTGAACATTGGCCAATATTGGTCAACATTGACCACAGTTGTGCTAGTTAGTGTGTGCAATTTTGTTTACATATACTGATTGGTGGTGAAAGTGGTTTAGCACTGCTTTATATTGCTTAACAGATGGCAATCATGCTTCAGGTGGTGCTGCAGGGCTGCCTATGTCGGATGCACATACTACACTCCCTATACGTGTTTGCGGACAGGTAGTGTCAAGTTAGGCATCCCTTTTACTCCTTGTGCATGTCAGCGAGAGGTATCATTTCCAGGGTTCCTACTGGGCCAGTGTATGTGCTATGCATTGCCTCATTGCCAAGGCCAGGGCATACTGGGCATGCCTCCTTCTGCCTACTGGGGCAGGCTCAGGTTGTTCCTCCTCCGAGTCACGCTGTGCCTGTGATGGCCTTGGCAATGATGGGGGGCTGTTTGGCCCAAGTCTATGCTGGTCCTGCTGCAGCTGTTTTCGCAGGATCATATTATGTAGCATAGCACATACCATGACAATTTGGGTACATGTAGTTGGTGAGTACTGCAAGGCTCCGCCAGATGTGTCCAGGCACCGGAACCGTGACTTGAGCAGCCCAAACACACGCTCGATTACATTTCGTGTTTGTGCATGTGCCTCATTATGACGTTCCTGTTCAGGTGTGTGTGCATTTCTGATGGGTGTCATCAGCCACGGCTCCAGTGCATAGCCAGCATCCCCCACTAGGTGACCTTGAGGGATGTCCCCATTGGCAAATGTCTGGTACAGCTGTGTCAGATGCCAAATATGGGAATCATGGTAGCTTCCAGGGCAGCCAGCACACACATTCAGTATTATGCCCTGGGCATCACACACAACCTGGCAGTTGATGGAGGGGAAGCCCTTGTGGTTAAAGTAGACCCTACCCCGCTCACTGGCTGGTGCTTTGTTGTGTATATGCGTGCAGTTAATTGCACCCACTACCTCAGGATATTCCGCTATTTGCTGGAAGTGATGCATATTGCTGGCCAGTACCTCACGGGAATTGGGGAAATATACATGATCACCGACATGTGCTGACATGGCATCCAGGAACTGGTGCAGTACCCTGGATGCTGATGCCTGTGATATCCCCATCATATCAGCAGTTGGTCTCTGGAAGGTACCTGTTGGTAATATTCTTAGGCCAACACATACCTTGGTTTCCATTGGAATGAGTTCCCCTCTGTTGGTTCTGTGTGTGAGGCGTGGCCTGAACAGCTCAACAATTTGCTGCATGAGGTCTCTGTCAACTCTATAGCGCTCCACTATCTCCAACACATGAAGCCCCTGATAGGTTACCCTAGGCCTGTACACTCTTCTCCTTCTCCTCACTGTGGGTTGTCCAGCAGCATTCGCATTGTCACCATCCTCAGCATGTTGCATATGTCGCCTTATAACAGCAATGGCAGCCCCTAACATTTCTTTGTCTCAGTAAAGCTTTTTCAGTTTTCACTTTTATTAGCTTACTGCAGTGTTGCAGTGTCTCTGAGGGAAACATAGTGGAATGTTGTTTGCAGAGTTTTAAGTGCTGGGCTGGGCTGGGCTAGTGTACTGCCTGTGTAATTGCCTGATTCTAATTGTTTTCACCTGCTAGCTCTGCTAGTACTCCCTGGTTTACTTCCTGCTGTTTGTTGTGCTTCCTTTTCCCTTTCTGTTTCCTCAGGTTGCAGCACCGCGCAAACAAGCACAAACACGCGCAGACGAGCTCACACGCACGCACACATGCTTACATGGACTAACACTTGCTTATTGCTATAACGCACGCACACAGGCGCATACATGCTCACACAACTTTAAACAACCTTACACATACTTAATCCATCTTAAACATGCACACACAAGCGCACACGCGCGCACACAGTCTTACTCGGTTTTACACGCGTGCACATGCACGCAAAAACATTGCAGGCACTTCTACAAGAAACTTTGGTGTTATCCACGGCATACACCTTCAATTTCTTGCCTTTAGCTAGGATACCTGTTGACACACCTCTTCCAGTGATGGGCAACTAACAGCATACACATGCCACTCTGCTCCAATGAGCTTCACTTCTTTCATACATATCCCCCTCGTGATGTCACCTATCCTCTACTCTGATATTCCCCTTATCCTACTCCTGCACTCCACTGACTGTGCTCATTTGCTATGTAAACTTGGGATTCACTATCCTTACCCTTATTTGCATAGGATTGCCTACTAATGCTTGGTTACATGTCTTAGACTGAGCTTCCCCCCTTAGCAATGTCTACTCGGTAGCCATGTTGTCTTTGGACTGCCATTCCCTTGCATTATAATTTAGGTATTACTATGAAATCCACATTTGTGAATTTTAATTCTTGTTTTTCTGGGTTTTAGAGCGCACCACATTTGGACGGCACTGCGTTATGCTTAAACATCGGTGATCGGGATAAAAAAAATTATTTTATTTTTATTTTGCATCGGTGAACATTGCCAATGGCCATATTTGTGGCCATTGGCATGCTTCCTCCACTGGATGCATTCTTTTTTTGGAGCTGTCATGGCTCCGTTTTGTTATTTGCAGAACCGTACTCAGTTGTCAACTGAGTACATTTCTGCAAATAACACTACTCTTACTCGGACAGGTTCGGGTTTCCTGGATCGCAAATTTACCTCATTTGCATAGCTTTCAGCAGCAAATGAGGTAATTTGCATATCCTAGCCCTGTCCGTTTAAGACTCATTTTGGGAGCTCTGTTGCACGCTCCTACCGGCTGTTCCTGGATCCCTCGGCAGACATGATGGCTGCATGGAGTCTTACTCTACTCTTAGACTCCGTGCAAGCCTTCGTGAATCCGGCCCTAAGTCCTTATTTATGTCTGCTGTCATGTAGAACCTTTTTTTTTTAAATTTGTTATCAATGCTTCCTTTTTTTCCTGTGGAAACACTCTGAACTAGCATTGGTATACAATAGTTTGTTGAAGTTACTTCCTGTGCATCTTGCATAAATTTTCCCAGTAACACAGTGTGCTATGTATTTTGTTCCTTACAAACTTGTAAGTGCCTGAGTACTCTCATCTACTCCTCATACATGTCATCCACATTTACCTGCATGCACAATCTACCAATGCTACAAAACAGCGAAGGCCATTATGAGAGAAAAACAGTGACATGGCATGGGACAAGTGCACAAAGAAATGCAAATAACAGGGCAGCATGCACTTCAGAAGCAGTGGTGCAGTAGGAATGCAGAACTGGTATGTCATCATGCACCAGAGATAGTTTTAATTAAGTGCATATGGAAATGAGAATCACTGTATGACTAAGGGTACAAATTCAATTTAGAGATACTGAGGGCTTCAATAAGATCTCTGTGAAATTTTGGTTATAAAGGTATACTAGCAAAGATGGAGATATTTTGCTGCACTATAGGTACAGTGCATGATTCTCCCATTCCCCATCACACACACACAGCTCAGATACAGCTGTCACTCCTATAGTGGTACACCAGCACGGTGACCAATTTTACAGGCACCAGTCAGCTGTTCTTACATTGCAATATTACCCACAACCCTCACAGGGACACTAGTAGGCAGTTCTTACAGCACAACAGTACCATAACTACACCCTCACCATCTGGCTGATGTTACAGCAAGTATTGATCTAACCTCTTTCATGGACACCAGTACAAACCAGTGCATCCTTGGAGCATGGCAGATTTCTGTAGTTTGTGACAGCCGTCAGACAGTGAAGCACAAATAAAATGGGAAGGAGCAGTAGTATGCAGAAATGGATAACAAGTACAATGTTGTCCATTTCCTTTCTGAATTACATTGTTTTGTACTGACTACTGATACTAGAAACACTGATGCACATTGTCAACAGCCATGCCTTGCATGGAATGCTGCATATAATACTAGAAACTCTGACGCACATTGTCAACAGTCAACTCTTGCATGGAATGCTGCACATAATACTAGAAACATTGAGAACACTATCAACAGTCAACTCTTGCATGGAATGCTGCACATAATACTAGAAACACTAATGCATATTGTCAACAGCCATCCCTTGCATGTAGTGCTGCACATAATACTAGAAACACTGATGCACATTGTCAACAGCCATCCCTTGCATGGTATGTTGCACATAATACTAGAAGCACTGATGCACATTGCAACACTGATGCACATTGTCAACAGTCTTGGGCCTCCACTGATAATGGGCCCTTGGCTCAGTTTGACTAACCCAATTAACAAATGTCAAATAAATAAATAAATAAATAAACAGCCAACCTTTGCATGGAATACTGCACATAAAACAGAAACTCTGATGCACATTGCCAACTGCCATCTCATGCATACATTACTGTATAGTTTTATATTTAGTGATACAGAGGTTTAACCTAGATGCCCGTAGACATTGTTTGAGTTAGTGAAGGCATTTGTAATACCTGCATGCACTTTATTGAATGAATCAGTCATTGTTAGAAAAGCCAAATCCATATACCAAGCCTGAAGAAAGACATAACCATATTTTAAAATATTGTTCGCAATCACTGAATAGGATATAACCTCAATGGTCTTCTTTTGTTTTTGGGTATGAATCAGGCTGGTTACTATTCTGTTTGACTTTGCTTGTTGGACAGAGATCAAATACTGTCAGTTGTACAGTGAAATCTACATATGGTACCTGAGTGACACTTAAGGAGAAAAGGATGGGAGTCTACACTGAGGTAGTTCCTGTGGAGGAAGCTGAACAACTGATCATGAACTACAAGCTACCAGGACTTTAGCCAAAAGATTGATAAACTCACCAGGTTAGCAGTTACTCACATTGACTCAGTATTTGCTTTCTGAATATGAAAAATAAGAACCTTATTTCTATGCAAGTAGAGAGGCAGTGATTGTGACATGTATGACCCACTGATTGGTGATGGGGTGCTGTTAAGGGGAGAGGATACGTCACTCCCACCAGAATCAGCAAACTCTCCCACTTCCTACCACCTAACAGTCAATGTAGAATAGAGGGATGATAAGGTTCCCTGGGTAGTAATGAATGGCCATAAGTTTGTCATCTAGCCCATGAATACTAGGCTACTATTTTTCATAAAAGTATACCAGCAGTAGGTGGGCCACTGTGCAAGGTCCTTGGGGGAACCCAAAAAAAAAAAAAAAACAGTTCCTCCCTATATTACTTATACTTCCCTAAACTTAAACTGCCCTGAGTATGAGGTGAACATCTCTGATTCACAGACAGCTATGAAGGGTATGACTTTCATGAAGCAGGAACAGAATATAGGCAGATGTATTACATCTAGTACATATGACCAGAATTCAGGAAAACAGGAACACTAGGTAATGTTTAGCCATATGCTCCTTAAGTAGTCACACTTAAAAGTTCTTGTTATCCTTTTCAAGCATACAATACTGCTCATCTCCCAAATTGAGTGGTGATACACATGATAACCATGGCACCACATTTCTTTCTACCCATCTAATTAACAAGACTCGCTTTAAAGGTAGCTAAAGTAATATTTTGCGTGAACTGTGGTGGTAATCTATTTCATTTCCTGTGAATACCTTCAGTTAGGAACCTATCCCTCAAACCAGTCTTGCTTATTTGCTAATGTAGATTTAAGTCCCTAGTGTTTGTGGTTGTGGATCCACTGGTTTTGCAAAGAAACAGGAGGTCAACTAGGACTGGTCTTTCATTGTATAAGAAGTTGAACAGTGGTCACATCTGAGTAGCTGGTAGTTTACCAAGTATAATGCGGGTGGTTCTAACTTTTCAGCATAGCAGAAGGATTTAAGCTGTTTAATTTTTATAGTTATAAATTTTTGGGGCTTTACTTATTGAGTAATATGCTTTTATTTGTATATACTAAAGGAGGCTTTATATTTGATTGTCTAACAATAAAAAAGTATAGTGTAGGATGCCTTCTTTGGATCCTGAGGATAGTCCCTTTAAAATTAATTGTGTCAGATTGAAAGATATCCTGACTATGTTGGAAATATAATGACCGAATGGGAAATAGTTGACCGCATCCCTTCTCTTAGAACCATGTCTGTCAGAGGAGGAGTACTGTTATTATAAATGTATGAGGATGCCAGCACTTTTTTTTTTGCCATACACTAAATGTTCTACATTGAAACCATTTTGGTACAAAAGCTATGTGCATATTCCAGCTATTGCTGGATTTCTTAGTGCCCGTTTTGCAGCCATCAGCAAATCTCTTTAACCACACTTCCTGGATATTGCACAGAGATCTATAAAATGAATGCAGAATTTGAGAAAGCCCAAAACTGAAAGAAAACATTGGCATTTAAGTGTCAAGAGATATATATGCCTCTCTGGTATTTCATAATAGAGATGGATTATTTTGTTTAGCCTTTCTTGCGTTCCTTTATACAGATTTTGCATGGATTTCTAAGATATCTGTAGGCATCTATGGCTGATGGTTGTTCATCCTACTGAATTTTGCCCTTGTTCTATTCCTTTGTATTGCACAAGCCTTTAGATCATAAGTTACCCAATGAATGCTTGCATTTTTCATTCTGATAGTTTTAGTAGGATGGCCACACTATAATGGTTGAAAAAAATCAAAGGCATTATTACTATTTTGAGGTGGTTTATGTCAAACCAGTTCACAGAAGAGGTTATCCAAAACAACCTATCATACTTCAGGTATTTCTTAAGATCCTCACTTTCAAGATTTGATGGCATTTTGGAGTTGCAGACTGTAGCCAGATATCAAACATGGGTCTGTAATTTTAAATGTTTTCCAGAAGAATGATAGCCATAATGATGTCACTAGTGTAACCACAAAGAATTAAGTTTAGCACCCTGTTTACTTTAAGCAAATTGTTAATTCTAGTGAGCAGCAATGCAATCTGGTTAAGGCTATACAAGTTTGTCAAGGGAAGAAAACAGGTATAAGAAATAGGCTATTTTCAAACTACTTGTGGTGAACTTTGTTTTGATATTTGAAGATAACCAGTTGTACTTCATAGGTTCATACTGTATTATCATCTACAGGCTATTAGGAGCCCAGCTAATAACCAGAGGTCAAAATCAAACCCTGCATCTTCCAAAGACAGCTAGGATACTCAGTTGATATATAAACTGCTACAGCGTTAAAGGACTTATGATTATTCTCCTGAACTTTTATGATGACTGATTCCCTACCACAGACCCTGGAAATGTGGACAGCATTACAGAGTATTCTGTGCCCTCTTGAAACAGGACAACTGCATCAGCACTTCCATTATGCATACAGTCTTATCTAAGAGGCAAGGCACAGATATTTCATCATCGCTGAGAGGATTTAAAGCCAACATTTTTTAACAACAAGAATGCTGGCAGAATCCCAAGCTGTGGGTGTATAAAGATACTGAACTTTACAGCATACAATTCATGTGTTCATTATAAGACATTTAAGTCTGAATAAATGGAGCTAAATTTTGTTGTCGGGGTGGGGAGGTGGTATTTTTAAAAGAATGGCCTAGAATTACTATTGTTAGGTTTGAGGGTGTACTTTACTGGATGGATCTAAAGAGAGTGAGAGCATCACTTCAACTTCAAGATTTATTGAAGCCACAAGTTGGTGAGCGGCAGATGGATCCAATACTATTCATTATGTCCCCTTTCACTTTCATGGATACAACCAGAGAGAAAAAAGACCGTATTTGCAATGAGCTAGTGAGGAAGAGAGCTGAGGAGCTTTCATAGTAGTGAGGTAGTAGTGACGGAAAAATAGTGGAAGAATAACCTGGAAGTGGGTCACTGCAATGATTGCAACTGAAATTTTCAGGCAGAGCTGGGATAAACAGCATGCATGGAAATGTGGAGTAGAAGATGAAGTACAGTGTAGGAGTAAGTAATGCAGCAGCAAGAGTGAAAGAAGGATTAATGTAAATTGGGCATGCTGAACCCATTATGTAATGAAACAGCCAAGGGGATCTACTTTATAATAGTAAAACTGAGGCAGACAACTGATATGGAAGAGAAAAATTAGTAAAGTCTACATTGTAAGAGATCATGAGGCAATAAAGGGCAAGGGGAATAAAACCACGGATACAAGAGAAAATGTAACAGTTTCTGGTGGGAGCAATGTCTGAGGGAAGTATCATTATGGGCAAAAAGCAAGGAAGTCAGAGAAACAACAGTTTGACCAACTATAGTAGGTTGAAGTGAGAGTTGAAAACTGTGGGGTGGGGTAAGAGGATGGAAAAGATAGGTATAAAGTAAAAAGACAACAGTGCTTAGAAAAAAGAAATGGGGATGAGAGTATGAGCTTTGAGGTATACAGGGTATAGTTGGTGGGGGCTAATGGTAGGCTCTCACACGACCGAAAAGCAGAAGTGGGGAGCAAGAAAGTAATTTCACAATAAATGGGAGGAAAATTAAGCGGTTGAATTAAACAGAGAACAGTCAAATGGGTCAGCATTACTTCCACTGATTCCTACGAAGGATGAGCTTAGGAAATAGGAACAACAAATAGTTTGAGAAAATCTCCCATGGAGGGGGGGCAGGGAGTAAAATAACTCAGAACTAGATCAAACAGTACCTTCTGAGATAGTTAAGAAAGCTAAAGTGACAAAAACTGAAAATGAAAAAAAATGTGATAGTTATTTTATGATCCAAAAAGTTCAGAGAAAAAGGTAGGCGAAAGGTCATATCCAGACAGACCATGTGTTTTATATTATTGCTGAATGTGCGTTGCAGGGTTTAGATGAATGTAAAGAGGAAAAAAAAACACTGCACCACGAGAGATTCCAGAGAGCCAAAAAAGGTGGTGGTGGAATCTCCATTAAGTAATAATGTAGTGAGCAGTGTCAGACCAGCTTACTCTCCCAATACAAGATTAATTATAACAATTTTCTTGTTTGTTTGTTAATTAGCATGTATTTACCAGGATTGTCTGTGGAGTATTAGGGTGAAAAGATCCAAGGATGTGTACAAGATATTAGTTAAAAATCTAATACATTAATTAGATGTGTGACTACAAAGATAGAAAGATGGGATGAAAAATAAGGCATAGCCAACAGTCACCCATCCTAACAGCAATGTTTTCTACCCCAAAATCAGGCCCAAAGATAAGGATTCTTGTTCTGGTACTGTGGATCAACTATGCTACCTATAGTCTAATTCTGAATACTGCATCTAAAATCTGTTCAATAATTTCACCAGCACAAATGACTAATAAGTGTCATAACACAATGCAAAATAGAATCAGAAATATTTACTAATGTCATAAGTGACCCAAAAAAACAAAAAACAAAAACAAATTGATCTCTTATTGGAATGTTTGCCATAGTGCATATGTGCCTTGGAAGAATATATAATGATAAGTCTGGCCCCGTTAGCCAGAAGAATAAAGCCCTGACTGCTCCTCCTGACAAATCATCTGCAGTCAGAAAAGTGTACCAAATATCCAATACTCATTCTTTGCTAGACATGAAGTTATGGGAAAGAGTAGTGGAAGCTAGGTTAAGAAGGGACGTGATGATTAGTGATCAGCAGTATGGTTTCATGCCAGGAAAGAGCACTACAGATGCGATGTTTGTTCTGAGAGTGTTGATGGAGAAGTACAGAGAAGGTCAGAAGGAGTTGCATTTTTTGTAGACTTAGAAAAAGCATATGACAGGGTGCCTAGAGAGGAGTTGTGGTATTGTATGAGGAAGTCAGTAGTGTCAGAGAAGTATGTAAGAGTGGTACAGGATATGTACGAGGGTAGTGTGACAGTGGTGAGGTCTGCGGTGGGAGTGATGGATGCGTTTAAGGTGGAGGTGGGATTATATCAAAGATCAGCTCTGAGCCCTTTCTTATTTGCAATGGTGATGGACAGGTTGACAGACGAGATCAGACAGGAGTCCCCATGGACTATAATGTTTGCAGATGACATTGTGATCTGTAGTGAGAGTAGCGAACAGGTGGAGGAGACCCTGGAGAGATAGAGATATGCTCTAGAGAGAAGAAGAATGAAGGTCAGCAGGACTAAGACAGAATATATGTGTGTGAATGAGAGGGAGGATAGAGGAATGGTGAGGATGCAGGGAGTAGAGGTGGCGAAGGTGGATGAGTTTAAATACTTGGGATCAATAGTTCAGAGTAATGGTGAGTGTGGAAGAGAGGTGAAGAAAAGAGTACAGGCAGGATGGAGTGGGTGGAGAAGAGTGGCAGGAGTGATTTATGACAGACAAGTACCAGTAAGAGTGAAGGGGAAGGTCTACAAGAGGGTAGTGAGACCAGCTATGTTTTATGGGTTGGAGACAGTGGCATTGACAAAAAGGCAGGAGTTAGAGTTGGATGTGGCAGAGATAAAGATGTTAAGATTTGCACTGGGTGTGGCGAGGGTGGACAGGATTAGGAATAAGTATATTAGAGGGTCAGCCCGGGTTGGAAGGTTTGGAGACAAAGCCAGAAAGGCAAGATTACGTTGGATTGGACATGTGCTGAGGAGGGATGCTGAGTATAATGGAAAAAAGATGCTAAGGATGGAGCTGCCAGGTAAGAGGAAAAGAGAAAGGCCTAGGATAAGGTTTATGGATGTGGTGAGAGAAGACATGCAGGTGGTTGGTGTGACAGAGCAAGATGCAGAGGACAGGAAAAAATGGAAACAGATGATACGCTGTGGCGACCCCTAACGGGAAAAGCCGAAAGAAGATGATGATTCTCTGCTAGACTATCACAACAGATACTCCTAGCAGAGGATTTTGTTTCCTTAAACCTACAGAAATATTCATGAAAATGCAAGGATCACCTCTATGTGAACTCCCTTCAAAAGTATTTCAAAATAGATTACAAGCACAGATAACATACCAGTCACTTTGACGCACTGTTAAACTCTCAAGCCTAGCACTAAAACAATTTCTTTTGGAGGAATTCCTGCCAGCCACATAACATCTAAAGAAAATTCCTTCCTGCTTCATTTGGTGGTAACAGTGGTGTAGCTGGCTATTCTGGTGTCTGTGGGCATTCCCCATTCTGTGCCCCCCCCCCAAAAAAAAACTGCTTTGACTTGGAGAGAAAAAAAGGTCTTTTCTCTCTTTAAACTATAAAAACTGTTTATACAGTTTATGCCACACAAGCAGTACATAAAGTTTTTATTCAGCTAAAAGAGAATAAAAATCTCTTATTTTGTTTAAAATTGTAGCAAACTGAAGCAAAACATGTAGCAAGCAGTTGCCAAAGTGTATGCACATGGGGAGCTAAAGTGTTTCAAACTGCTTAGGAAATGTATAGCAAACAGTTGCTACAGTTTATGCTACACATAGAGCAGTTCAGTTATGACCATAAATACAATACCATTTCTGAATGCCGATAAGCACTGAAGACGTCAGGATCTGCCAGTTAAACCCCCTAGCACATTTTGCCCAGAGTGGCTGCCCTCTCCCCCCCCAGCTATGTTAGTGGGTCAAAGTTTAGATTATTGTTAAAAATCACACTCTACACACTCCCTGCATTGGACGACATCTACACCAAAAGCATTATCATGGACACAATCCACCCACAACATAAACTGTTTATACTGCTATTGTCAGGGAGGGGTTACAAAAGCATGGCGGCCAGAACAAATAGGCTGAAAGTTACTTTTATACCGCAAGCTATTAGACTGGTAAATAAAACTCATATACTATCACTACCTCTAGCATTGTAGGTTGGTTCACTTTTGGAGGCCGCAAGCATTTTTTGCACAATGTGCTCTTTTGCACAGTTAAACATATTTACTGATATTGGTATTTATATTATTGTCTATTTGTTGTCTTGGATTACTTTGTATTGTTAATTGTTCTTGTTTCTTATATATTGCAGAATAAGAATTTCATTTTACTTTGTATTGCTGTCTCTAGTACATATGACAGTAAAGTTAAATTGAATTGAAAAGCCATACAAGTTTTCTGAGTGACCTGGATAGACATTCCCCAGCATCTGTAAGTACCATGTGGATGTCATAGTGTCAGTAAGTATCACTTGGAGTTTTCTCATAAAAAAGGCCATAGGCCTGACTGGACCAAAAAGAAAAAAAAAAAGAAAATAATAGAAAATAATGAAAAGAGAGAGGGCAGGATTCACGAAACCTCCATGTAAGAGTTACAAGTCTTACACGGAGGCTGCAGTTAAACGGTGTGACGTCAGCATGCCATGCATATTCATGAGGGCATGCTGACTCACACCCAAGGCTAACACAGTCCGTGTAAGAAAGTAGGGGGCGTGTCCGCAGGGCGAGTCCTGCGAACAGACACGCCCCCAGAAGAGTAACAGTCCCGAAAGTAAACCCCCACGAGACAGTCCGCGTAAATGTCAACAAACACAACACAACACATGCCCCCACAGACTATAAACATAAAATGTAAAAATGAACATGTTATATTTTTTTATAAGTTTTAAAGATGTTTGCCCATGATTGCGCTCGTTTGCGCGGGTGTGCCTGTCGCTTAGCCACAGTTAGCAGTCAGTGGAAAAGCATATAAGATCTAAATATGCAAAGTAAGCCAAGAAGCAATAGCGTAGCGGTAGAGACGTTGGCTGAAGAAGAGGCAGTCATGGTTCGAGCCCCCCCAACATCAATTTTTATTTTTAATGAAATAAGCACAAAACAATTCCCTGACATATATGTACATATATAAAATTATATTTTATGTAAAATGTAATGAAATGGGCCATGTATTTTGAAGAAATGTGAGATAATAAAAAAAAAAATGTCAGAAGTGCCTATAGCTGAGCTACACTCTAACAAGCTGAGCATATCTGCCCGTAGGTGAGCAGTAGTTTAACAGGTGTAAAATGAATGCCCGGGGTTGGGCAGGGCTGTAACACGCTGAAACTGTGTGCCCGTAGCTGAGCTGTGCGTAATATGCGTGCTGACAGCCAAATGAATCGTAAACCAGCGTAACCCATTTGCACGGAGCTGTGCACCGTGCAAACAAGATAACTGGCGGGCAACGTTGAGCAAGCTGTATCAAAACTGCCTTTACACAGACACACCTCCTAGCTTGTGTAGACAGTCATAAAAAAAAAGAAAGCAATGGCCAGGCTCGAACTCAGGATACCATGCACCATAGTCAAAATACTGAACCACTAAGCCATGACAGTTGCTCTTAGAAATGCAGTATTAGCATATATATATAGGAATGAATGGAAAGGGGAGCATGACAAAGCAGGTTTTCATAGGTTCATAGGTTCATAGGTAGATACTAGGCTATCTGCACTAGGGCATTTATAAGCCTAGCCAGAGTGTATTTGGCTTCCGCCTCCCTATTAGATTAGCCCACTGTGCCTCTGTAGAGTAGGTCACAGAAGGTACCCTTTTAAGATTAGTTTACTGTGCCTCTGTCTAGCAGGGACACAGAAGATATCCCAGGGGTGAATTTGCGATTTCCCATCCACGCATCCAGATTTTGCTTGAAGAGGGTCAGTGAGGGGCTATGTCTAACATGAATTGGAATTCTATTCCAGAGAGAGGGGAGCCTCTGGGAAATTAATCTGTCCTTGTGAAGCTGATACATTTCCAAAATGGCCAATCACAGATAAGTGCGGGAAAAACGTATATATAAGCCCCATAGGCAGGAATACACAGCATAACTGATTGTGGAATTGATTTGCAGTCAGGATGGCAGGTGTAGGAGAGGGTAGTTGCTTCCGAGCACAGAGGTGGGGCATTGAGGAATCCAAATATATGGTTTGGCTCCTTGTCCATGATCATGAGGTCCAACTCATGCAGGGCCAGGTCCTGTGGGGAGCATACAAGGCTGAGGCATGGGACGGGTTGGCACATGATCTCACCAGTGCCACAGGAATACCAAGGACTGGTGAACAGGTCCGTCACCACCATGCGGACCTGAAGAGACGGAAGCAGGACCAACTGAACCGTTGGATCCAGGAGGCCCGGCAAATGCCCAACGTCCCACTACTGAGTAAGTTACATGTAATTATTTATGTAAGAAATTAACCTAGCTGATATTATGAAGATGTGTATTCCAGTATTACTTCATTTATATTACAGCTGCAGGTGTCCGTTCCATGAATCATCGAGCCTATGCTGATAGGCTTGTGTGGTTGCGCCACCAGGCAGGTTAGTAATTCTTTCCCTGTAACTGTTAAAAAATATAAGTATGACAGCTTGCAAAATAGTGCAGTGTAGTCACTTATTAATAAAAAGTGCAAATAACAGTGTAAGAGAGATTCTGCTAGTACTGTGTGATTATATAAGTGTGATGCAGCCTGTAATCCAAAAATAAAAATGAAACAAGTCTGAAATAAAGATGTTCCACCTGTAATGTAATAGTACATAACCTGCAGCAGGCTGTAAATTACAGCTACACAAGCTGAGTAAAACACGTGTGAAATATATCCCCATTTAAAATCTGAAACATGACACAAGTGAGACTGTTGGAAAGGATTGTTGTAACCAAGTAAAACATGTCAATAAAGCCTAGAATTAAGTACCATCCTGAATTGTAAAAATAAAACAAGTGAGAGTGTGAGAAAGAGGTATGAATCCACCAATAAAGTTGTAATAACTCCTGAATAAAGTATACTGCAGTCAGTAAGAATGAAATTAATGTGACAGGCACAACCAAACAGTGAAATGTGTGGAATAAAGTACTGAAGCTGGAATGTGTGTCCCACAATTTGGATATGTTGCTGTACGTTTGCAATATGCAGATAGTATGGTTGTATGAAATACCAAACATCCACAGTTGTCTAGAGCCATATAAAACAAATGTAGCAGGATGCTGTAGCTGAACAGAGCCAGATATGAATGTGTATGAATAAAAATGCAATGTATATTAATGTAGCAGTAACATTCCCATCACCAACATGCATAAGTTTACACATAGGAAACTGTAGTCAGACCTGTAGTGTGTATATATCTGCAGCTAGTAGAAATGTACAGTATATGTATAGGTATTTGAAGTTGTCAATGAAATATTTCTTCACCCTACCCTATAACCACAAATAATCCATTCCACATGAAATGGATATGTGTATTCACAATTAAATCCCTGGACATTTGTCCTGTTGGTTCATACATATTTGCATGTACGTTGATGCATGTGCCCTGTTCATACATCCAAACCTGATGGCCTGTTGCCATAAATCAACCCTGCATGTTGTTGGATTGTGTATTGTTGTTCAAATTATGCATGTGTTATGCTTGCTGTTCAATGGCTTGAATTTATGGGTGTTTGGTTAATGGGAATACTAATGCATGCTGTTACAACTAATTGTGAATGGTATTGTACGTTACTAACCCAAACTGCCATAAAATAATGCAAAACACAGGACGACAGGGAAGCCGGGCTCCAACGGACCCACCTCTCCCACCTCAGCTGGCGAGTGCACCAGGCAGTAGTGCCCAGGCCGGACCCTCCTCCAGTGGCCCTGTGCCACCTGTGGGTGGAAGCGCTGCAGGGGATGAGGCTCATCCCCCCTCTGCAAGCGTGGCTTGAGCAGAACATCCACTCACCCTCCATAGTGTCCGGACTGTGGTGCGTAGGGAGATCAGTCATGCTGTGCTTGGGCCCCTATGCCAGCTTGAGGCACGGGTGGCACAACTCACGGGTGTGCCTGCTGCCCATCCAACACAGCCCCCAGCACAGCCCCGTCCCGGGCAGTGAAGGCACAGAGGCAACTGCCCATGGGTGGGGATCTCAGTTCCACTGTTGCCATCTGTGGGCTCATGGGCTCAAGATATCCAAACATCCATCCACGTCAATCGTGTATCCCCCCCACATGTGTCATACACCACCCCTGTATGCATCTTGTTTGTCTTGTCTGTTAACCTCCCCTACCTACCTCCCCTGCTATACCTACTTCCTGTACCTGACATACCACTCTCACCTGAAAAAAAAAAAGGGCACTCTGTACCCACAAAAAAATTATGCCCCATACATAGCTGCCCATTTCGCACACATGTCTGCTGGACATGTAAACTGGCAATTAAAATTGGTTGTACAACAAATATTGTTGTCCTCACCCCTCCCTCAGGGGTGGAAGGTTTCAAATTTCACACCAAATTACAAACATATGCACAGCTGTTGCTGATAAAGAAATGGGCAGCTATGGGCCTTTCCTACACCCCTCCTGCAAAACCCGAGCTTCTTTTCCTACTGTCCTACCCTCTTTGTGCCCCCTTTTTCATCACTTTCCTATCTCCCCATTTTCTTTTCTTTAAAAGAAATTAGTGCGGGTGTGCACGAGAGTAAGCACTTTTAAGCAGTAGTAAGCGGGAGTGCGCTTCTGTGTGCTTAGCTAAGCGTGTGTGCGCGAAGCTAAGCGACAGTGCGCATGCGTGAGCTCCGCGCAAACCAGCGCTAACCCGTGTACAACTGCTTACAAGTGCCTTAGGCACTCTGAATGACAAGGCCTGTAGTTTTCTCAGCAGCAAAATAAAATTCCTCTGTCAGTCTCGAACCCAGGAAACATTAGTCTGCATGACTTACCACTAAGCCATGACTGCTATACAAGAACATTGTGCTGAAAGAAATATATCATGAAATAGTAGGAAGTAATGTAAAGGGAATATAGCAAGTCTAGTACACAAAGCATGTCATATATATTTACTGTCAAATCTAGTGGATTTGCAAAATAGTACTGTGTGAAGAGAATCAGCCATGCTAGTTGGTAGCTAGTAGGTAATAATATCACAGTAGCACCTGGCAAGCCACACACATACTCAGAGCAGGATAAACACTGCCATAGTTGAATAGTTAAGAGCCCAGACATAGCAACTGTGACTGAGTTACAGGGATGTCCCTGATTTGAAAACAAATGTCAACTGTGCCCCACTGACTCCCTGTGAAATGTACTAACAGTAGGCAGAAAGGTGTTACAACACATGCAATGGTAACTATGAATTACTGAAAGTATGCACCACTTGCACATCACAAATGGAGTAGTAATACATATGCACAAAATAACCCACAGTCACAACTGCAGAATAACAGAATATTTCATGGGTGTATCCCACTGATATGTACCATTCCATGAGGCTGATAAAAGATGCACCTGAGAGTATCTGAGGCCTGCTCAGCAGCATGATCAAATACCCTTCTAAGTGTCAAGGCCCACACCATGGCCAGACCACACTGCATGCAGTACCACCCTACCACAATAAACACATAGGGAATTGCTGACCAAACAGATATAGCAAGCATTACAAGCTGTGAATGTAAATGGAAAATAGGAAAGCCATAGCAACACATTACAGGAAAGACACCTAGCAGGCATACAAGGAGTGAATGTAGAGGGCAAATATTGAAGCCATAGCAACATATTGCAAGAGCCACTGCTATATACCAGTTACACCACAATTCCCACAGGAAAGCACACACACCCATATACACAGTATTACTAGTAGTAGGTGTCAGTTTACATACACACACTGAGAAGAGGAAACTGGAGGAAGGAATACTCAGGTTACAGTACAACATGCATTGCAGTGTCTACAACACAGCCTGAAATATGAGAGACATACCAACCCTTACACTCACAGAACAGTGTCCACAGCAAACCAGCATAGTCCCCACCCTGATAATCTTAAAGGGCTACGCCTACCTAACAAACCTTTTTATAGCACTGTCCTGAAATCACAGTGAGAACTGCAATCACTACACAAACGGCTGCATGCAATTAGTAAATGCTGGCTAACAATTGGTGCAGAGGCCATCACATGGACATGTGCAGATACCTACAAAAGCATCCTGTACTCCCAGTCCACACATGCAATACTTTCATTGCACCCTCTGGAGGTAGAGACAGAGAGAGAGAGAGAGAGAGAGAGAGAGATAGAGAGAAAGAGAAAGAGAAAGAGAAAGAGAAAGAGAAAGAGAAAGAGAAAGAGAAAGAGAAATATAGAAAAAAAAAGTAATGACAAAACAAGCAAGTTGACAGCAGGCCAACTATCTGAAAGCCAATGCAAACAGCTGCAACAAACACAGGTAATGTAAAGTACTAATATAATAGTCTACATACTGTGAACCCTCCATATGTGTTATTGGTCTGTATCTATGTATATGAAGATGTGCATAGGGCCAGGGACATATTGCAACTGTCACTGAAGGCTCTACATACATATGTATGTGAAGGTAGCTATGTGCACATAGCAATGTAGGTTGTAGTACAATGTACAAGTAGGTTGTACAGTAATGGATGTTCAGCAGTACGTTACTGTGTGTATACATATGTGGAACTAAAAATGAGTATATATATATATATATATATATATATATATATATATATATATATATCATATGTATACGTATGTATATCGAGATATGTATGTATATATATATATATATATATATATATATATATATATATATATATATATATATATATATATAGATAATATGCATATATGTATACATAGATAGAGAGGGATGTAGAAATACATAGACATATATAGTTTCACAGTTTCATAGTTTAGTACTAGGCTATCTGCCCTGGGGCATTTATAAGCCTAGCCATAGTGATGTGGCTTTCGCCACCCCATGTAATGGTACAAAAGTGTACAGAATAGATTTAGAATACTGTGCCTCTGTCTAGTAGTGACACAGTGAAGACCCCCTTACATAATAGAATTAGTTTACTGTGCCTCTGTCTAGTAGTGACACAGAGATGACCCCTGGGGTAAACCTACGATCTCCCATCCACACGTCAACATTTCACATGCAGAGAGTCAGTGAGGGGCTCTGCCTAACATGAACTGGGATTCTGTTCCAGAGTATGGGAAGCCTCTGAGTTATGAATCTGTCCCTCCAGCATGTCCTATTCATATTTGTGCTGAGGTTTAAATCTTTAGCTCTCGTGGTTCTGATGGATTTGGATTTTATGAGGTGGAGCATGTCCATCAATCCCTGATTGGACATGGCCTTGTACGGCACAGATCACCTCTAAGTAGGCGGTATGCTACTGAATAGAGCTGGAGTTTCTTTAGTCTGGCAGCATATGACATATGTTGGAGACCCTTGATCCTCTTGGTGAGTTACTTTTGGGGTCTCCCTAGCTGTTGCAAGTGCCAGGTTAGGTACATACCAAATGGGGCATAGTACTCATTCATGGGCCTGATAACGGAGGAGTATAGGGGTACAATGACCTCCTTTGATCCAGATGTGAATCCCTCCATGATAAGGTGGGCAAGGTAGAAAGTCTTTCTAACCACTTTGGCAATGTGGGTGTCAAATGAGAGGTCACTATCGACTTGGGTCCCCAGGTCTCTGATTACTTTTTCTGTACTCAGTGGGTTACTGTCGATGTGATAATTTGTGGGTACTTTGTTTTTTCCCAAAGGGGATAACTGTACATTATTTGGCATTTAGTTTAAGGCCATGACTCAAGCACCAGTTGTCCGGTTCAGTGAGGCCTTTCTGTAGGATGTATGTGTCAGCTGGTGTATCGACTATGGCACCTAGTATGCAGTCATCTGCGAACTTTGTCAACCACAACCCTCCCGAGTTTGCTTCCACATCTGAGAAATAAATGCCGAACATGAGGGGTCCCAGGACAGAGCCCTGTGGGACACCACTTGTGACTGGCTTTGAGTCTGACATGGCTCCAGCGATTTTGAATTCATGGATTCTATCCTTTAGCCAGTTTGCAACCCATATTGTGACATATGGATTTACATTTCAGTTGTTGAGCTTGTCTATGATGCCGGAGTGGGGTATTGTGTCGAAAGCTTTAGCCAAGTCCAGGTAGGCTGTATGGACTGCTTTGCCCTCGTCAATGGCTCTAGTGACTGTTTCAAAAACGTCAACCAGGTTCAAAAGGCAGGATCTGCCCTTTACAAAGCCGAACTGGGTGGGATCAAGTGTCTGTAAGTCCCCAATGTCTCTGTTTATGAGTTCCATAATGATTCTTTCCATAGCTTTGCAGACCAGGCTGGTTAAGCTTATGGGGCAGTAGTTACCAGGGTCTGTAGAAGTGCCTCCTTTGTGGAGTGGGATCACTGTTGCTGTACGCCAGTGTTCAGGTACATATCCTGTAGTAAGGCTACGGTTAAATAGCAGTTTTATGTGCGGGTTTAGCTCTTCTTGGAGTTCACGTAGCACGCAACCCGGGATACCGTCAGGTCCCAGTGATGCTGTGTTTATAGCTTTGCTGAGGGCGGTTCTCACCTGGACATCTGAGATGACAGGGAGGTTACATTCAGCTGGGATAAGTATTTCCTCTTTTGGGGGTGAGGGAGGGGAGAAATTTGCACTGAACCTGTCTGCCAGAATGTTGCCAATATCTGTGGGTTCAGTGTATGTTATGTCATTGTGCACTAACTCTGAACATATCTGAGGGTTTCCGCCCAGGTTTCTAACATAGCAGGAGAAGGCCTTGTGGTTATCTTTAGTGTCCATAGCGATTTTTCTCTCAAAGTTGGCCTTGGATGTTTTTATGAGAGAATGTAGCTTTCTACTAGTGCTGATCACAGATGCCTTCTCTGTATGGGATTTTGCTCTGTCGTGCAGTAGCTACCTTCTTTTGTTATACAATTTGTTTATGGATGGGGTCCACCAGACAGGACGCCTGCCCTTGGTGGGGAGGGCCTTGGTTTTATTTGGGATTGCATGATCCATGCATTCTTGGAGATGTCCGTAGAAAGCAGTTGTGCAGGATTCTGCATTGTGGGATGTGGTTTCCACTGGCCCAGAGGGCTTAAAGGATACCATCTCAGTTTTAAGAAGTGTAAAGTCGGCTTTTGAGAAGTTTTTCACTGTAGTCTTTTGTGTTGGGGGTGGAGGCGGGATATGTATATCCAGGGTGATTAGTTTGTGGTCAGATCTCACTAGTGAGGGGTATACTTCCGGTGTGGAGCACATTGTCCCCATGTTTGTGATGATCAGAACTTACTACTTGGAGACTTTAACATAGACTGGGGCACCTGTTCCTTAGAATCCCTAACCACCCATATTAACCTGCATGCATTTACACAAATCATATCCACCCCTACCAGGATAGGTAAACCCAACCAAAAAGAAAGTATACTTGACTGGGTACTCATAAACAGTCACCCCCAACTGTACACCTCTGGTACCCTCCTTAATGGCCTAAGCGATCACCTTCTCACATATGTAATTAAGCACAAAACCATTAATTCTCAACAACCCTTACTCAGAAAGGTTAGCAACAATAAAAACTTTGACCCTGCCAAATTCCAACAAGAACTAAACTCATGTAATTGGTCTATTCTAAAACACCTCCCCTTAGAGCAAGCAGTAGCATACTTTAACAACAAACTCCTTGAGATCCTTGATTTGCATGCACCTGTTCGTTCAAAGAGAACCAAGGCAAAAACTGCACCATGGCTTTCTATAGAGTCTAAACTCAAAATTACCCTTAGAAACAAAGCATGGGCTTTATGGCGTTCTTCTAAAGACCCTCAAGATCACATTAAATACAGGCAATCCAGGAACGAAACCAAAAAATCAATTTTACAAGACAAAAAACAATACTACTGTAATTTACAGACAGTAAATCAAAATAACCCTCAGAAGTTTTGGGCAGGTTTAAATAATCTACTACATCCTGGACAAACTTCAACCCCAATCCCTGCTGCTACTATTGATAAAACCCCTGAAGATGTTTCTGATAGTTTTAACCAATTCTTTACTGAGACAATTCAAGCCCTAGCTAGCCAACTACCTCCTGAAAGTAGCACCCCTAGAAACCTACTTGCGTTCAGCTTCCAACCAGTTGCCACTTCACTTATCCGTACCTTGATCAAAAAATTAAAACCCACTACACTTTCTACTGATCAGCTCCCTGCCGAGTACCTACAAAAATCATCTGATGCTATTGCTTACCCCGTCTCAATACTAATCAATCGAACCATAGTAGAAGCTAAAATTCCCACCATCTGGAAAATATCCTATGTAATCCCACTTCACAAAGGAGGCAGCTCTACTGAATTCTCCAATTATAGGCCAATAGCTATACTCTCTCCACTTGCAAAGATTATGGGAAAATGTATTCATAGACAATTCATGCACCACCTAATCCAATCCAAAATCGCCTTATGGCAGACACTCAGCATGGCTTCCGTCCTCATCACAACACTACTTCAGCCCTCCTAGCCTTTACTAACACCATAAACCATAATCGCAACAATAATTATATATCCTCAGCCCTCTTTTTGGATCTTTCCAAGGCATTCGGTATGGTTGATCACCAACTTTTAATCCACACCCTGCAAACATTCTGTCTAGATACTGGAGCCCTCCAATGGTTTCAATCCTACCTGAATGGTTGACAGCAGGCTGTCCTCTGGCAGAACAAACTCTCTAACCTTCTACCTAACACCCTCGGAGTACCACAAGGCTCTATACTAGGGCCCTTGCTGTTCTCCATCTTCATTAACGACCTTTATACTGTCATCCCAAAAGTCAGCTGTATCCAATATGCTGATCACTCTACTCTGATTTGCTCAGCCACATCTCCAGTAGAGTTATGGTCAGCTACCCAGACCACCTTTAATGCAATAGAAAACTGGTTTTCTGAATATCATCTGATCCTAAATCCCAAAAAAACTAAAATGCTGTTATTTTCACCAACACGTAGGTCTACTGCTTTCACCTTTACCATAAAATCAAATGATGGCACAACAATCTCCCCTGACCCATCTACAAAACTATTAGGTGTCATCATAGACAATAATCTCAAATTTGACCTACATGTTAACCAAACTATCAAAACCATCAATAAAAAACTAGGGTCACTTTACTGAATAAGAGCCTTCCTAACCCCTCCAGCTAAAATTGCCATAGCTCGCTCTCACCTTCTTTCAACCCTTCTGTATGCATCCCCTCTACTCTCGAATTTGAACAAGACTGTCCTTAACAAACTCTCAATTTGCTACAACCACATTGCCAGGTTTGCCACTGGGCTGCCTTTTAGGACACATCATTGCATCAATCTAAATCAGCTTGGTTGGCTTGAACTACCTAGCCTAATCCAGTATAACCAACTGATTATGGCCTATAAAATCCTCTATAATCCGGAAAATACTCCTGCACTTAAAAATATTATCACCCCCTATAACAATCCTAGACCGCTTCGATCCTCTAACAAACTACTAATTCAGACTAGCAAAATTAATAACACAGCCGGTGAGTCTCTCTTTGCAAACTCTGTAAGTAGATCCTGGAACTCACTTCCAGCTGATATTACCTTACTTTCCACCTTAGGTCAGTTTAAAACTAGACTCAAACAACATTCGTCACTTAACTGGCTATGTCAATGTATCAAGCCTGGCTAACTCGAATGTGTAAAAATCTGTTAACCAGTTTACTGTGTAATTTAATTTAATCCTGACTTGTGTTCAGGACTAACTTTAACCTGTGGAACTTGTTTAACTTGCTTACTTATGTAATCTCTGTAAATAATCTGTTTGTAATATGTAATGCTGGTATTATGTAATGCTGTATCTGCTTACCCTTGGAGCTTTTCTCCCCAGGCCTCCGCTGAAAATGGACATGCATCCAGTCGGACTATCCCGGTCAACAAATGTAAAATAAAATAAAATAAAATAAATCAGGTCTAGTATATTATCTCCCCTTGTGGGAGAGGTGACTAGCTGTTCCATTGCATTTGAATTTATGAATTCCAGGAACCTTTGGGCTAGAATAATGCACCCAGTCTATGTTAGGGTAGTTGAAGTCTCCCAATATGATGGTGTTTGGTGAGACATTCATAACCTCCAATGTCTTCAGGAAGGCTGAATGGGGTTCCTGAGATTGAGAGGGTGGTCTGTAACATGCTGCCAGTTGTATAGCAGTTTTGCCTACGGTTAGTTGCACCTGGATGGTCTCTGATGCTTCATGTGTTGCCACTAACCTGGAGGTGTGGGTGTCCATGATGAATATGGACACTCCCCTCCCTTTATGGTTTGGCCCAAGTTTTGTGGCCGAAAAGCATGATACGAGGTATAGCCTGGTAGCACTGGGGTGCTCACAGGAGCCTTGAACCAGGTTTCAGTTACTGCACAGACATCGAGATTGATAGAATATGTACGTACAGATATATGTAATACACACATACATATATAGATATATGTAGATACATATACATATACAGACAGATCTGACTGTCTACAGATATGTCTATACATGACTATCTCTCTCTCTCTGTACCACCCCCTCTCACTCTCTCTCTCCCTCTGTCTCTCTCTCTCTCTCTCCCCGTATCTATATCTATATATCTATAGCTAAATATATATGTATATATATATATATATATATATCTACATATATATATATATATATATATATATATATATATATATATATATCTAGTATACATATATATATATATATATATATATATATATATATATATATATATATATATATATATATATATATATATATATACTGAGTGAGACACATGTGTGCAGATGTATTGCAACAGGTGCCTGTTGACAAAGGCATGGAGTGAACACCAGTGTGGATACTGGAGTACCATACCCCATTCCAAAACACGGACACCAGTAACCATCACATATGTGCATGCCTGCCCACCACTGCATGTGTCAGGGGGGAACAGGAGCAACAGGTGTACAATAGGCTCCCCATTGATATACACAGTGGCACACAAGTCCTGTAATACCTGTACATGGTATGTGTCAGCAGACATGGTGTGTCAGCTATGGACATGTAGGTCACTGTACCCCTCTACACCCCACAATGTCCTACACGGTATGTACCTCCCATGACAGCTACAGATATGGAGAAGGACACAGTCATACGTAAGTAACTGTGTCAATGCACTCAAACACAATACCTATGCAGAGCGACTGACAAGACCACAGAGCACACCCAGACTACCTACATAGAGGTTACCACTGCTTGATATACATAGTGAAGTCACACCCATGACAGTTGTCCAACAACCATGGTAACACCTCACAACATCCACAACCCAAATTACCTATGTCTGTCGTCCTTGTCACCATAGTAAAGAGCACATGGTGGAGGTACAGGTCCCTACCCACAGATAAGACATACCCTGGAGTAAACCACACAGCATTAAGAAGCAAGGCTCCCCATGAGTAGATGTCAGACATACCCCTGCTGAATGTTATGCAGATAGGTAATATGCCATATGAGTCTCCCTGTGTAACTGTTGGACAGGAGCAGGTATGATCACATCACATGTGTCACAAGGTGCAGGGTAGCATAACAGTATGCTGCTGTAGGCCGAGGGCCAATAGCATACTACCTACCTAAGACACAATGCAAACCCACAAACCCATTACAAACCAAATATGTGAGGTGGAATAAGTGTGCCAGTGACTGGGGGCACGTTATGTACTGGTGTGATTGCTCACCATGACTGCCTGTCTGTCATGGTAGTGTGTGTTCTTGGTGTGAGGCCAGAGACAGATGTGTGAGGTATTGCGATCAAAACATACTACATTGCCATATGTTGTGCTGTGTTACCCTGTATGTGACTGTGGTGTAGGTAGGGTTATGGCAAGTAAGAGTAGTGTGCATTACCAGTGAAATATGTAACATGCATTGCATGCAGTGCATGGGTTGATAATGTTCCACATACAGTACCTTGATACAAACCCCCAGTGTGAGGTTGTGCATTGGACTTGAACCAGTGTGCTGACTGCTTGAGTATACTAGTCTGTCGTATGGAGTGTGCCAGGTACTGTTGCACAGTTGTCGGCTGAGCACTGATATCTGGTCATTTACATGTGTATCCCCCAATAAACAGACAGATGCTATATATGGGGGTTAAGTTATATCACTACAGTCGAGTATTATGTGTACTATGTGTGCCATATTTTGATGACATATATTGCTGACATATTTTTCTTTTCCTTTTCAGGGCTATGGTTCACCAGCGAAACCCTGTGTACTCCTCTGCAGAGGATGAGGAGATAAACCAGAGCCTGGTGCGGGATTTCACAATACTCTTTTCCCACACCAGCCAGAACCAGCAGGAGAGGGCTGCACTGTGGCAAGACCTGGTCCATCGGGTAAATGACATAGGCACACATAACCGGACATATGAGCAGGTACGCCATCACTGCAGTGATTTAATTAGAAATGTCCATCAGCATGCATTGGATATCCACAGGCAACAGCTTGCCACAGGTGGTGGGGTGGCTATACACCCCCCCCTCACCAGACTGGACGGACTACTCCTAAGTGTTTTGGCTCCAGCCCAACAGCAACAACAGCAGCAGCATACATGCGTAATGATGGAGGCTGGAGCCACCCAGCAGCAGGACTCGGAGCGTGCAGGTAACATGCCATATGTATAGTTGACTGTTCTGTACACTGTTAGTTTATGCATGTGTGAGGTGTGTCCTCGGTTTGTAGCTGTTATCTTGGTAATTATTGTGCAAGAGTGATATTCTCAATATCAGCAGTAGACCTGTGGAAGCCAACTGTTGTACTACTGAACTGTATCATACTCACAGTATCAATGGCACAGTTGTGGCCACTGACAATAAATGTCTCATTTCTGCAGGTCCCTCTGGTGTAACAGCAAGGCAGCCTATCCATGCTGGTGAGTGTGTAATAACAATACCTTCAATACTCTTGATACTAATAGTAAAAATAGGCTGAAGCAGTAGTGCTATGTGTTTGATTGCAGGTGTGTTTGTGTCTGTGTGTTGATATCTCATATACTGAGGAGTGTGCATGTGTGCGCATGTGTGCATGTGTGCATGTGCCCTGTGTGCATGTGTGCATGTGTGCATGTGCACATGTGTGCATGTGCGCATGTGTGCATGTGTGCATGTGCTCTGTGTGCATGTGTGCATGTACACGTGCAAATGTGCGCATGTGCGCATGTGTGCATGTGTGCATGTGTGCATGTGTGCATGTGTGCATGTGCCCTGTGTGCATGTGTGCATGTGTGTATCAGTGGTGACATTTTGTACACATTGTAAACTGTGTTTCCTGTCTTACTCCCACAGGTTCTGGTGCTGCTCTGGTGTTGTGCAGCAGGGAACCTGAATCAGCTGCCATGGATAGTGATAATGGTGATACCTGTGTAATGGCACAGGGAGGTGTGCCAGGGTCCATCGTTGGTCAGCCAATTTACAGTACACAGCTATCGACCCCATCAATGTGCACAGTCATCCTGCCAATACATCCTTTGTCACCAATGTCCCTAGGTGATGGACAGGATACAGTGGGCATTGACCAGGGTAATGTGGTATCGGTGGCACATGCATCCCCACACAGCAGCCATGGCCAGGGTCCTGACATGGTACCACACAGGCAGATGTCCAGGGGTTCTCGTGGGAGCATCCGTGGGCGTACTGCCCCTGTCAGACGTGCCCACAGAGGTCTTTCAACCTCAGCTATGTTTCGGGCTGTAATGCAGGCACAGTCACGTAAGGAATGGTACACCAGACAGGGTCTGAGGGAGCTGAGAGAATGCCGCACAGCTATGAATGACAGTATGCGTGATGTTGCGGCTGCCATCCGTAATTTCACCAAGGTCATTGACAGACATTGGGGGGACACATTAGATCTGTTCCACAACTACATGTCCATGCGCCAGGGCAATGGTGGATGGTTGAGGCGTCGACTTGGGCGTATGCCAGCAACAGCAGCAGCTGGCAGCCATCGCGGACGACAACAGGCCCGCAGCTGCTCCCATAGTGCCAGCAGCAGCCCCAGCAATGCTGGGTCTGTGCTGTCATCAGACCGCCCCAGGAGACCATGTGCACGTGACTCTAGACAGTCCCAACAGGGACCTGTCTCCAGTCACCAACCACCTGCTTCTGATGACAGTACCCAGTCTGGCTTAGTACCCGATACGGTCCGTAGCACCCCTGCCAGGCACAGGTACCGTGTCCGTGGCCAGAGACAGTGATCTGTATGACCTGGCAGGTACAGTATGTGGCTGTCCACAAACACCTGTATATGGCAGCCATGAGGTGGAACTGTGTGCATGCATACACACATGCGAATTGATAACACCTAGGGCTACCGCATACACGCACACACTGCATCAACATTGCCCCATCTTGTACTGCTGTCCCTCACCAACACACACACACACAGACATGTCAATTGGTTGTATCAGTGGCAGACTCAGGCATACCAAGTACACACCCTGTGCATATGATGAAACTGTGCCACCTCCTGCATTCTGTAACATCGGTGCAGGAACAGGTTAACATGGTGCTGATGCACAGGGTGACTACATAGAAGTGTAGTAATAGTATCATGTTGTCAACAGTACAGTGTAATGATATCATTGTGGGTATATCCCAGCATGCCTGATGCAGTTACAGTATGAATGTCATTGTATTGTTTTGTACACCCATAGTAATTACCATAGTGTAATGTCTGCACATCTTTGCATACTGGTGGTGAGGCTGTCAACAGAAGGCCACCTACATAGGTAGCACAGGGGATAAGAAAATGTAAGTATTGATACTCAATGATGGACATGTCAACTGCAAGTTGCATGCTGTCCACACAATCTGCAATGAGGATGTTTGAGGATGTTGATATCTGTGCAGTAATACACAACAGGTTCAAGACTCACAAGAGCACCCTAGCACTACAAGGTCACACCTCGTACCATGCATGACAGCCCCAAAACACAGAACTAACTATGACTGGAGGGAGAGTCTCCATACATGTCAAGGATACTGTGGTGCCAGGACAGGTAGCATACATCCTACAAAGTTTGGAACTGCTGAGTGAGGGCTCAGTGTCTGTTATTCGAAATGTGTATTAGTTCAGGTATGAGCACTTGGGTTTCAGGCCAGTTATTCTACATTATGAAGGTACATGGTCTGTACACTTGTGGAAGGTGGGGCTGGACACAGCCCGTCTGACCTGTGACTTTCTGAGTACAGGCTTATAGTGCCTGCATATATGCACTGTTACCTACTGGAAGTCGTACACCTTGTTTGTTGTAGCATAGTCTAGATCCAGGCCTGCTGACTGTAACTTTGTTGGTATGCAGGTTTGCTTGATATGTCCCTGAAACACTGATTCCACCTGCAATGCAGATTTACAGCACCTCTGTGGATCCCTAGTGACATCTGTATTGCTTACTGTACTGACGTCCATGTCTCACTTGACAGAACATCACTGTTTGTCCTGTTTCAATGTAAGTTGCCTGTAACACATTGCATATGACTTACCTGGCATTTGCTCACGAAAGCATTTATATATGCCAGCACTATCAAATCAAGAGCACTACACCCTCACATACTCACCTTGAGTACCTTGTCCCCCATTGGCCCTATGTGTTGTTAATTATTATGGGATTCACAATAGTATGGTAGCATGTGCAAAGGTCACTTGTCAATCTCCTCTCTGGTCCAGTTGGTGAATCTGTGAGTCATGTGGCAATGTTACAGCTGCCTCATGTACACAGACAACCCTTGCCCCTTCCCATAAACATACAACACATGTGAGAGATGCAACCACATAGCCAAACTGGGGGCTAAGCTCTCTTAACTCATTACTGGCATAGCCTGTCAGGTGGAGTGGGATACTACAGTGAATACAATACCAGTCTCACATAGACCTGCCACGACAGCAATCCAAACACAGAAACACACAGGAACATTCTTGGAGTCTCAGAATAGCATCCTGCCTGAGCTGCAGGCACCTGTGAAGCAGACACACAAGCAAACGTTACGCCAGAACAGAGCACATGCAACACATAACTCACAAAGCCTGTGTGCCAAACAGTCACAGCCCATACGGCTTAACAACACACCTGCTACAGTTGTAATAGGTACAGCTATCGTCAGGTACACTGCGGTCCTGCTCACCAGGCTGAACAAGGAGAAGGTCACGGTGAGATGCCCGTCGGGCACTATGATCCACCACATAACACAAGCATACAGGTCACTCCAAGGCATGTACAAATATGACTCAGTCATTGTCCGTGCCAGTGTGAATGACCTGTGACGTACCTCCCTGGACTACATGATAGGGGACATAGAGGAACTCTCTGAGCATGTGGCACAGGCTTGTATGACTCTGACCTTGAGTAGCATCTTACCCTCACCAAGAATGCTGCCACAATATGTAGACAGGATGATCAATTTCTACAATTGCCTTATGTTTCGGTGACATTCAAAGGGGATCCAATGCCTGTCAGCGTGGGATTACATGCTAGACAAGCCACGTTGCTTTGCTAGGGACAGCTTGCACCTGTCACCCATGGGCCGGTGTATATTGGCAGAGGCTCTTGCTACACACATAGTGCCTTTTTATGCAAGGCTCAAATTACATAGCCACCTACACAGGTATCACACGGGATAGGACACTAATAGTAATGCTATTCAACGCCAGTAGTGTAAACCTCAGGATGCATGCAGTGGACACTGTCCTTAGCATGGAGAACAGCAATATCCATGCAGTACCAGACTCCTGGTACAAGGCTCCCAGGTGCACCCCAGCACTGCCAGGTCATACCTCATACCATGCTTGTCGTCCCCTAAACATGCACCAAACCAGAACCGGGGGGGATGTATCCAAAGGCACCACAGATACACACACCTCCAGGTTGGTGGCACAGCACAAAGCATCAGAGCCTATCCATGTGCAACTAACAGTGGGTTAGACTGCCTTCAGGTTCATAGCCTGGCACACACCACCCTGCCATACCCAGGAAACCCACTTGGCCTTCCTGACAACACTGGGAATATGATGGTCTCTACAAACACCATTATATGGGTGGACTGCAACTACCCAAACATAGAGTGTGAGCATTACTCTAGCTCCAAGACCCTAGCTGAAAGGTTCCTAGCATTCATTCACAGAATTGCTATGGAACAACTTGTTACCACTCCCACAAGAGGTGGAAACATGCTGCACCTGTTCATCAACAACATGTAGACTATATGCTCCAGACCAGTTGTGTATCCCTCGCTGGTAGGATGACACCATATACAACTCACACTGTATATTCACATACCACATGCAGCCCCTGCACAGAACACCACAGTCATACAGTTGTCTAATGCAGATTCCATGTATTCACATGAGGCAGGCTTCAGACATGGGAACTATTGAAGGTCACAGGTACATATGTGTATGTGGCACACACATACATCATGTGTGCATTGACATTACTGATATGATCTATGTCGTGCAATATTGCGAACAACACCCCACACACATGGACAAACTGTGTGACAAAAACACACATGGCATTTGTAGGATACAAACCCCTACCTAACTGTGTTTTGACACTTGAGAGAGACACAGTAGCAGAGCACGCTATTTGCATTACTGGGAGGCTTGCTTTCCCCTACTGTACTTATAGGGTGCTGACATCATCCGTGTTTAGACAGTGGAATATGCAGCATGTGGTGTGTTGTACTAGTTGCCAGAAGGGACATTTCTCTTGCACATAGAATTGCACACACACACTACTCCCCCCCACACACATGGCATTTGTAGGATACAAACCCCTACCTAACTGTGTTTTCACACTTGAGAGAGACACAGTAGCAGAGCACGCTATTTGCATTACTGGGAGGCTTGCTTTCCCCTGCTGTACTTATAGGGTGCTGACATCATCCGTGTTTAGACAGTGGAATATGCAGCATGTGGTGTGTTGTACTAGTTGCCAGAAGGGACATTTCTCTTGCACATAGAATTGCACACACACACTACTCCCCCCCCCCCCATACACACGGAGCACTTGCAGGATTCAAACCCCCTACCTAACTATGTTATGACATTTGTGAGAGACGCAGTAGTAGAGCGCGCTATTTGCATTACTGGGGGGCTTGCTTTCTCCTGCTATACTTATAGGGTGCTGACATCATCAGTGTTTAGACAGTAGAACATGCAGCATGTGGTGTGTTGTACTAGTTGCCAAAAGGGACATTTCTCTTACACATAGAATTGCACACACACTACTCCCCCCCACAACACATACACACACTACTCCCCCCCACAACACACACACACACACTGAACACTTGCAGGATTTAAACCTCTACCTAACTATGTTATGACACTTGTGAGAGACGCAGTAGCAAAGCGCGCTATTTGCATTACTGGGAGGCTTGCTTTCTCCTGCTGTACTTATAGGGTGCTGACATAATCAGTGTTTAGACAGTGGAATATGCAGCATGTGGTGTGTTGTACTAGTTGCCAAAAGGGACATTTCTCTTACACATAGAATTGCACACACACTACTCCCCCCCACAACACATACACACACTACTCCCCCCACAACACACACACACACACACTGAACGCTTGCAGGATTTAAACCAATACCTAACTATGCTATGACACTTGTGAGAGACGCAGTAGCAAAGTGCGCTATTTGCATTACTGGGAGGCTTGCTTTCTCCTTCTGTACTTATAGGGTGCTGACATAATCAGTGTTTAGACAGTGGAATATGCAGCATGTGGTGTGTTGTACTAGTTGCCAAAAGGGACATTTCTCTTACACATAGAATTGCACACACACTACTCCCCCCCACAACACATACACACACTACTCCCCCCACAACACACACACACACACACACACTGAACACTTGCAGGATTTAAACCAATACCTAACTATGTTATGACAATTGTGAGAGACGCAGTAGCAAAGCGCGCTATTTGCATTACTGGGAGGCTTGCTTTCTCCTGCTGTACTTATAGGGTGCTGACATAATCAGTGTTTAGACAGTGGAATATGCAGCATGTGGTGTGTTGTACTAGTTGCCAAAAGGGACATTTCTCTTACACATAGAATTTCACACACATTACTCCTCCCACATACACACACTGAGCACTTGCAGGATTCAAACCCCTACCTAACTATGTTATGACACTTGAGAGAGACGCAGTAGCAGAGCATGCTATTTGCATTACTGGAAGGCTTGCATTCTCCTGCTGTACTTATAGGGTGCTGACATCATCAGTGTTTAGACAGTGGAATATGCAGCATGTGGTGTGTTGTGCTAGTTGCCAAAAGGGACATTTCTCTTACACACACACTACTCCCCCCCCCACATACACTGAGCACTTGCAGGATTCAAACCCCTACTTAACTATATTATGACACTTGTGAGAGACGCAGTAGCTGAGCGCGCTATTCAAATTACTGAGTATCATTTGTGCTTCTGACATATGTATAGTGTGCTGACATCATTATTTATGAAGAGGTATGTACATCTGTTACTATCCATCAGTAAGGGGGAGAGCATATTATATGCATTAACTTTGCTGAGGCACAGTGGCCTACTGTACTGCGGAGGCAGATGCCAAATACACTGTGGATAGCCTTCTGTATTCCCTAGGGACAACAGCCTAGTATTGCACTCTACGAACATATGTTTACCTGTCAGATGTAAGTATCTGTTGCTCATATACAGTTTGTGGGTTTTTATTGCCATAGCTTTCCCTATCTCTATGAACAACTTGTGTACTGTGGCAGATGTTTGCATATGAGTGGGATCCAGTACTTTACTTATGTCTCTGTTGTAATTTCACTGTGTGCACTGGGCAGATTTCTGTACTGTGGGAGGTTCCTGTGTTAGCACATACAAATGCCAGATATGTGTGTGCAACTGCTGAACTGTGACATGGCCTAAGTGTGTTAGCATGTCCAGTTCACAGTTTCTATGGCTTCTTGACTGACACGTCTCATTTATCTAAGTGTGCGAGCATGCCCAGTGTGAACTTTCCATATGTTGGTAATTGTGGTCCACCACATATGTGTTTGTGTGTGGACTTCATCTATATTTCACATGTACAGTTGAGTGTTGGACGTCAGGTTGTGTTCTTACTACCCAACTGCTTTGTGTCTGAACCTAACAGGCATTAAGCTGTGCCTGCAGGGTTGCCATGGGATAGTTTGCATACAGTTGTCAACATCCTTTCAAACTGACCAAACAGTGTATTGTTGTATAGTGTACTGGTTCAGTACTTTCACTGTGGTGGACAGTATCACTGGTTGCAGTCCTATCACTGCTTGTAATATTTATAGTGAGCACACCAGACTGGTTGAGGGCCAGTTGTGCAGATATGACCATGTTGCATTTTGTTCAGATATGGACAACATAGAACAGGATTGTCCGACATTGTTAATGTATTCCACAACTTGTGTGGACAGTGACAAACAATGGCCATGTGCCCTAGGCCATTTGTAATGCTAGTCAGAGAGTGTTTGTCCTTCAACACACATATTTACTGGTGTTTGCCATGACATATGTCAAGGTTAGTGTGCTGTGCCTCTGTCTACCCGTGACATACAGGTGATATCCAGGGTACACCTACCATCTCCCTTCCAGTCATCATGATTCCTCTGGATGACAGTCAATGAGGGACTCCCTGGATAACCTGTACTGGGGGTTTAGTCATGAGTGGAGTGAGCTTCTGGGTTATGGACCAATCGGTACAGCATGTCCTGTTTATGTCTGTGCTGGGGTTCAGGCCTGTCATCTGCATAGGTCACTAGCATTCAGATTTTACATGGTGCCAGATGTCCATTGATTCCAGCTTGGTCATGGCTTTATACATCAGACACAGATCACCTCCAGCCAGACGGTATGGCACTGTGTGGAGCTGCAATTTGTTTAATCAGGCAACACATGGCATCTGTTACAGCTCTGAGATCCTCCTGGTGGGATATTTGTGGGGTCTTTCCAGTTGATGCAGGTGTCTGCTAAGGTACATCCCACAAGGACCATTGTACACAATTGTGAGGCTGCTGATGGATGACCTACCCTGACCTAGCTGTGCTTACCTTCATGATTAGGTGGGTATATGGTATGTTTCTGTAACCACTACAGACACATGGTTGTCACATGCAGGGTATCTATCACCTTGTGTCCCCAAGTCTCTTATTGCTCCTGATGTACTTAATGGGTTAACACCTATGTGGTAATTTGTGGCCACGTACTGTGTTTCCACAGGGGATGACTATACACTATTCTGCATTTAGCTTGTTGACATGGCTGTGGCACCACTTGTCTGTTTCTATGTGTGCCTTTTGTTGGATGCTTGTGTCAGCTGGAGGGTCCGATATGGTGGGCAGTTTGTAGTCATCTGCGAACCTGTTCAGACAGAGTCCTTCCATGTTGGCCTGTACCTATGTGAAATATATAGCATACAAGAGAGGTCCCAGGACCGTGTCTTGTGGGATGCAAGTTGTACCTGGTTTGTAGTCTGACATGGCTGCAGCATGTCTGACCAGGTCAGTTCTGTACTTGAGCTGGTTTGCAACCCATCTACTTGAATAGGGGTTTATAGTTAGGCTGGTAAGCTTATCTGTACTGAACAACTGGGGTATTGTATGGAAGGGTTTAGCAAGGTCCAGATAGGCTGTGTGAACCACATTCCCCTCATCAATGGCCCTGGTGCGTGTTTCACATGAGTCAGACATGTTTAAGGGGCAGGATCTGCCCTATGAAAGCCACACTGGGTAGGGTCCAATGTCTGTAGGTACCCATTCTCATTATTCCTGAGATCCATGATCATCCTCTCCATTACTTTGCCAACCAAGATAGTCAGGGTTGAGGGGTGATAGTTTGCAGTATCCATTCAGGCACCACCTTTGTGGTGAGGGACCACTGTTGCTGTACACTGCTCTTTGGGTACATATCTTGTGGTAAGACTGTGAGTGCGCAGTAGTGCTATTTGGTGTTCCATTCTTCTTACAGTACTTGTTGGACACAACCCAGGACACCATCTGGTACCATTGATGCTGTGTGGTTTGCTTTGTAGATGCTGGCTGTTACCTCAGCATCTGCAATGTCAGGGGGTCAGCACTCTGCTGGGATAGATATTTGGCAGTTTGGTGCTGGTGGGGAGTTTGCAAAGAATCTGTTAGGTTGGATGTTGGCAATGTGTGTGGGTTTGGTGTATTGTTTGTGATATTTGAGTACTGCAGAACATATGTGTGGATTATCACCATGGTTCCTACCATTAGTTAGGACAGCTGTGTGATTATCCTTTGTGTCCTGCACAATTTGTATCGTCATAGGTTCATAGGTTCATACTAGGCTATCTGCCCTGGCCATGTTGGAGCATAGACAGACTGTGTGTGTCTTTTGACACCCCTTGCAATGTGCATATTATGCCCATTTGGGGTTTACTTTACTAGATGTGACACAGGGATGGCCCCCAGTGTACACCTACTATCTCCCATGCACATGACCGGATTTCTCTTGTTGTGTATGAATGTGGAACTCAGCCTATCATGGACTGGGATTCTGTTCCAGAGTGTAAGGAACCTCTGGGTTATGGACCTGTCCCTCCAGCACATCCTATTTATCTATGTGTGGAGGTTCAGATATCTCACTGTGGTGTCTCTGCTGGATTTGGAGTTTCTGCAGTGGAGCATGTCCATTCATTCTGGATTGGACATGGCCTTGTACATCAGGCATATATCGCCTCTGACTGGGCAGTATGCATGTGAATCGGGCTGTGGTTTCTTCAGCCAGGCAGCAGATGACAAATGTTTGGACCCTTTATCCTCTTGGTGAGGTACATTTGGGGTCTTTCTAACTGCTGCAGGTGTCGGGTAAGGTACATCCAAACTGGGGCATTGTTCTCAAGTATGGGCCTGATAAGGGAAGAGTATGGGGGCACAGTGACCTCTCTTGATCTACATGTGCATCCTTTCATATTAAGGTGGAAAATATAGCAGGTCTTCCTGGCCACCTTGGCAATGTGAGTGTCACATGACGGGTTACTGTCCACTTGTGTCCCTAGGTCCCTGATTACTTCTTCCGTACATAATGGATTGCCACCTATGTCATACTTTGTGTGTGCCTTGTTTGGTATTTGTTGAGACATTCATACTCTGCAGTGTCTTCAGGAAGGCTGGCTGGGGTTCCTGGGTTTGTGAGGTTGGTCTGTAGCAGGCTGCAAACAGGGACAAAGTTTGAGCCACTGTTACATGCCCGTGGATATTCCATGCTGCTTCTTGCTGTGGTACCAACCTGGGGGTGTGGTTATCCTTGACAATTACTGATAGCCACACTCCTACTGTAGTTTGTTCCATGTTTTGGGGCTGTAGAGCATGGTATAAGGCATAACCTGGTAGTATTTGGGTGCTCTTCTGGGCCATGACCCAGGTTTCTGTTACAGAACAGATATTAACATTCTCCATGCTGAGGTGGGTTTGGTCTGCATGCACCTTGCAGTTTAGACTTCTGACACTGGGTAGCATTACGTCCAGGTTGTTATCCCTTGTGTTACCTATGGTGGTGGGTTTGTGTTTCCAACCTTACCTATTCAAGGCACAGTGGGGGTGACAACAGCCTTTGCCAGTATCCACACAGCCAGGTGTGCTGGGTGCGTGCCATCCCTAGCAGGTGGAGCATCATGTCTTGCTCGGCATGTCATCCCAGGCTGTCAGCCATTTGTTCCCCTTTGCTAACAGCAATACTTCAGCCAATTATTGTACTTGATCTTGTTGTCTTCATAGTGTGGCATCATGCTTGGTGAGGGTGAGATGTTAGGCAGGGTCTTCATGTTTGCATATACTAGATGGTGTTACATTGCTTAACACATGGCAATCATGCCTCAGGTGGTGCTGCAGGGCTGCCTATGTCGGATGCACATACTACACTCCCTGT
The DNA here is from genome assembly GCF_019279795.1 of Protopterus annectens. Classification (NCBI taxonomy): domain Eukaryota; kingdom Metazoa; phylum Chordata; order Ceratodontiformes; family Protopteridae; genus Protopterus; species Protopterus annectens. The sequence continues at coordinate 1,675,618,230 of NC_056726.1, forward strand.
ACATGTTTGAAAGCAGGTTGTGTCATGTTAGGCGTCCCTGTTACTATATGAGTGAGTCAGAGAGGGGTATCATTCCCAGGGTTCCTACTGAGCCAGTGTATGTGCTATGCATTGCCTCTTTGCCAAGGCCAGGGCATACTGGGCACGCCTCCTTCTGCCTACTGGGGCAGGCTCAGGTTGTTCCTCCTCTGAGTCACGCTCTGCCTGTGATGGCCTTGGTAATGGTGGGGGGCTGTTTGTCACGGCTCTATGCTGGTCCTGCTGCAGCTGTTTTCGCAGAATCATATTATGCAGCATAGCACATACCATGACAATTTGGGTACATGTAGTTGGTGAGTACTGCAAGGCTCCACCAGATGTGTTCAGGCACTGGAACCATGACTTGAGCAGCCCAAACACACGCTCTATTACATTTCGTGTTTGTGCGTGTGCCTCATTATGGCATTCTTGTTCAGGTGTGTGTGCATTTCTGATGGGTGTCATCAGCCACGGCTCCAGTGCATATCCAGCATCCCCCACTAAGTGACCATGTGGGATGTCCCCATTGGCAAATGTCTGGTACAGCTGCATCAAATGCCAGATATGGGAATCATGGTAGCTTCCAGGGCAGCCGGCACTCACATTCATTATTATGCCCTGGGCATCACACACGACCTGGCAGTTGATGGAGGGGAAGCTCTTGTGGTTAATGTAGGCCCTACCCTGCTCACTGGCTGGTGCTTTGATGCATATATGCGTGCAGTCTATTGCACCCACTACCTCAGGGTATTCCGCTATTTGCTGGAAGAGACGCATATTGCTGGCCAATACCTCACGGGAATTGGGGAAATATACATGCTCACCGACATGTGCTGACATGGCATCCAGGAACTGGTGCAGTACCCTGGAAGCTGATGCCTGTGATATCCCCATCATATCACCAGTTAGTCTCTGGAAGGTACCTGTTGCTAGTATTCTTAGGCCAACACATACCTTGGTTTCCACTGGGATGGGTTCCCCTCTGTTGGTTCTCTGTGTGAGGCGTGGGCTGCACAGCTCAACAATTTGCTGCAGGAGGTCTCTGTCCACCCTATAGAGCTCCACTATCTCCAGCTCATGTAACCCCTGGTAGGTGACCCTGGGCCTGTACACTCTTCTCCGTCTCCTCACTGTGGGTTGTCTGGCAGCATTTGCATTGTCACCACCCTCAGCAAGTCTCCTATGTCTCCTTATAACAGCTATGGCAGCCCCTAGCATGCTTGGTCTGAGTGCAGCTTTTTCAGTTTTCACTTCTAATAGCTTACTCCTGTCTTGCAGTGTCTCTTGAGAGAAACATATTGCAATGCTGTTTGCAGTGTTTTAAGTGCTGGGCTGGGCAAGTATTCTGCCTGTGTAATTGCCTGCTTCTAATTGTTTTCACCTGCTAGCTCTACCAGTATTCCCTGCTAACTTCCTACTATTTCTTCTGCTTCCTTTTTCCTCTCTGTTTCCTCAGGGGGGAGCAGCACGCATACCAGCGAAAACATGCTCATAGTGGCTACCACATGCGCACACATGCTTACACGGACTAGAATCTGCTTATTCGGGTTAAAATGTGCGCAAACCAATGCAAACAGATTTATAGATCTTTACACAGGCTCCTACAAGCTTACTCTGCCTTACACGCATGCACTCTGTCTTACTTGTGCCTCCCAGCGTGCACATGCACACACAGCAAGAAACTTTGGTGTTAGCCACAGTGTACACCTTCCATTTCTTGACTTTCCCATGCTTATCTCTTGACACTCCTCTTTCTATGCTGTGTGACTGACATCTGTCACATACTACTTTGCTCCAATGAGCTTGATTTCTTTCTAACATTAACCCCTGTGATGTCACCTATCTCCTACTCTGTTACTCCCCCATATCTAACTCTTACACTACATGGAATGTGCTCATTTGCTATGTGACAGTGCGATTCACTATCCTACCACTCATTTACATAGGATTGCCTACTAATGCTTAGTTACGTGTCTTACACTCAGCTTCCCCCCTTAGCAACCACTAAACAGTGGCCATGTTGTTTTCGGTCTGCTAGTTCCTGCATTGTAAATCCATGCATTGCATAAAACCCACATTTGTGGATTTCAAACCTTTATTTTTATGTCTTATATAGCGCAACCCATTTGCGCGGGGCTGCACTGTGTTTAAACCTCGCCGATCGCCGAAAAAAAAAATGTATTTCATGTTTGCATCGGGTTACCGTGCCAATGGCCACATATTTGGCCATTGGCATGCTGCCTGATACTTATGCACACTTTATTTGGAGCTGACATGGCTCCAATGTTTTATTTGCAGAAACGTACTCAGTTGTCAACTGAGTACATTTCTGCACCTAACACAACTCTTACACGGGCTGGTTTCAGCTTCGTGGATCGCTAATCTACCTCATTTGCATGCCTTTCGGCTGCAAGTGAGGTAATTAGCATATCCACACCCTGCCCGTGTAAGAGACGTTTTAGCTGGTCTCTTACACAGTATTTCGGGCTGTTCCTGGATCGCTATGGCTGCATGGAGTCTTACACGACTCTTAGACTCCGTGCAAGCCATCGTGAATCCTGCCCAGAGAGAGAGAGAGAGAGAGAGAGAGACTGTAGCAACTCCATCCAGTCAGCTTTAATAAGAAAATAATCAACCTGAAGACAATGAAAAGGCAACTAGGAAAACATAAATACTATAGATTAGGGTGGTATTTACTAAACCAGCAGCTAGATACTTTGATAATCTCAAAAAGTACTTGAATTGTTATTAATATACAACAAATACAAAATTAGAAATAAAACACTTGCTTTTGCACCATCAGTTTAAAAAATCAAACATGTTCAGAACTTACTTTTAATCTAAGTTCAGAGGTGCCGCTCTAGACACAGTTGCCTACAATTATTTCAAGCAAAAGTAGAAAATAAAAAGTCCAACCAGGGAAACAAATGTCTCACCAAACGCAGCAGTGTAAAACACAACAGCTGTCAGGATTAACACAATAGTCAAGCAAAAGAAATAAAGGTGAGACAACCCAGAGCCAGAATCAGGCATAAAATAAAAAATTCAGTGTTTATTGTGAGTGCCTTCGCTGTAACTACCACCACTTCTTCTGAGAACGTAACACAAAAACCCACACATTATTTAAAAAGCCTTTAACCAATAAACAAGTAAAACCAGTCAATGACATCAACTGACGTGCCTCTTAAAAACAAAATAATTGTAACACATACATAAAAAATACATACATAAATCATATATATATATATATATATATATATAATTTTCAATTATACTTAAATCCCCTCGCTTGAAAACCCTGTTCTTTAATACAGGTTTAATACATAACTTACCATTTAGTCCATTACCTTTATTCCCTCTCAGTCTAATTATCCATTTAAGTTCACTGTTCTCAACTTTATTTTTAATATCACCCCCACGCTGGTCTTCAGATACTACTTCCATTACCATAACTTTAAATGTGTCTTGCTTGCCATAAGTGGCGACATGTTTAGTTAGAGCATTCGTACATATAGAATTATTTATGTGATATATGTGTTCTCTGATCCTGTCACGTAATCTCCTATCCATCTTACCTATATAGAAACTAAAACAAATTTGGCATACAGCCAAATGGACTAAATGGCAGGTATCACAGGTTGCTCTAACATTAAAATGGAGATGTCTACCAGTGTCTGGGTGCAAAAAACTACTACTACTATCTATGTATCGGCATCAATTACATTTTTGACAAGGAAACATACCCTTACTTAGGCCATTCTCACTGGTACCACATATTTTTGGGTAGCATAACATACGTTTTAAATTTTTCTTGTTCTTATATACAAAACTGGGTTTGTTCCCTACAATGTTGATAACCTAAGCATCTGCATTGAGTATATGCCAATTATTCTTAATCACTTTTCAATCAATATGTATATTGCTAGAATATGTTATCGGCATACATAGGCAGGTATCATGTTTATTATTTCTCAGATTTAGACTATTCTCTGAGTAATAAGTAGGACCCACGGTTTTCTGTGGGCTGCAGAATTTTGAGCTGAGCCACAGAATTTGTCCTAAGCCATGGAATTTTCACTTTTATGCAGAAATTGAATGACCTTGCAAAACAGACTAGCAACATACAGCTGTCAGTGGACAGCACATAGGAGAGAAGGAGACCAGTTCCTAGTCACTCAGTTTGGATTTGTGCTGACATTGGCGTACTGTAGTTTATATTTAGTGTAATGTCTAAGTGTTACTTCGTTAATCAGCAAAAATAAATAAGCATTCAAAAAGTACAAAGCATGTGACACCTGCTAGTCGCATTTCTGAATTTGGATCACAAGGTTTTGCAGAGGAAGATGGACTACTAATGTGCAAAATGTGCAACGTAACTATCGATCATGTTCAGAGAAAGACAATCACTGACCACTTGCAGTGAAAGTGTCATTCTGAATGTACGCCCAAACGCAAAGCTGACTGCCATCTGGGAATCACTCCTAAATGGCAAACTACAATCGACGGATGCAAAGCAAGACAGACGGCAACACACAGTACTAAAGAGGATTTGATTGCTGGGCTTGTGAAGGCGATCATGTCTGCCAATATTCCGCTAGAAAAGCTGGATAATCCTCCACTGTGAACTTTTATTGCAGACAACATCAAGGGTGGCGGTGACATACCACGAGCCAACTGGCTTCACGAGCATTATGTGCCGAAGGTATATGGCACCCTACAGGCAGAGCTCATCAACAATTTGGCTAGTCGGAAAATTGCAATCATAGCAGATGAAACAAGTCATGTCGCTGGCCGCTATGTGGTGAATATACTGTTACAACCACTGGATGCCTTTGATGCAGATGGTTGCAAGGCAATGCTTGTTAATACAGAATATTTGGAGAAAGAAAATAATGTCTCAGTAGCTCAAGCCATAATTCGCACTTTCACCAATGCAGGCATCAATTACAATGACATGCTGGCTTTGGTCAGTGACAATGCCACCTACATGAAGAAGTGTTTTAATGATGGCTTGCGAGGTCTGTTGCCCAATGCCTGCCATATTACCTGTTGGGTTCATATTTTATCGTTGGTGGGCGAGGAGTTTCGGCTTGCACTGGAATTGACTGACAACTTTGTTGCAAGTATGAAGGCAATATTTTCAAAAGCGCCTGGCAGACAAGTGCGGTATCTGACTCACCTTCACGTATATTCAGCCACTGACATAACAATGCCACCAATTCCCGTCGTTACTCACTGGAATACCTGGTTCAGCACAGCACTTTGCCATGGGGAACATGTTCAGTATTATCAGCATTAATTGAAAATTAATTTGCCCAAGTAAGAGCTACAGTGCAGCTACGCAAAATACTGGATATTCTGAGTGGAGAAAGTGCCCTAGTATTGCAAGCAGAGTTGGAATTCTTGGCTGTACACTGCAAGCGTTTGATAAACACTTTGACATGTCTTGAAGGTCATGAACTGCATGTTGTCAGCATCTTCAATACTGTTTTTGATCTTTTGTCATGGCTGCATAACCCAGGTTTTCCATATCCAACTGCAGCTTGTGAAGCAGGAATGACAAATGCTGCAGCTAAATTGGCAGAATACTTTGAAGGAGACAAGCAGCCTGCTCACGAGTTGTTCAAGGCTCTTCGACTATTTGACCCATGGCATCTGTCTGTATTGCCAAAGGCCATTGCAGATTTTGCTGCAGTGCCAAACATCATAAATGCAGCAGATAAATGGCAGATTTATCTCAATCTGGCAGCTGAGCAGGACTTACCGAGGGACGTTGTCAAGTTCTGGCATGCAGTGGAAGACAGGCTACCAAAACTGGCAATGCTAGCAAAGACTTACATTTCTTTTCCTGTAGCCTAAGTTGTTGTCAAACTGTCATTTTAAAAGTACAGATCAGTCCTTTCGCCACTGCGCCAGAATCTCTCAACTGACAATCTGCGAGCCTCCTGTTCAGTTTTCTACAACAACTCAGCCAACTGACTCAGTGATGATGATAATAATTAATAACTAAGTTTTTGCTTTCATTAGAATGTTTTTTTTTGTTGTTGCAGACCTACATTAAAATATTTGGTTCATAATAATTTTTCATTTTCATTCCTATTATGTATCACATTCTCTTAACTGTGTTTATAATAAATAATAAGTTAATAACAGAAGAAAGGCAATATAGGCCTACTCCTGAGGTGGTAACTTTGCTTAAAAATAACACAATGATTGACAACTGTGAATATCACAGAATTTTGTTTATTTTGCCATGGTGCGCGGAGGAATTTTTCAAATGGCCCCGCGAAATTTGACCAAACTTTCCACGGAAATTTGTGGGCCCTAGTAATAAGGTTTCCCTAGTCCATGCCTCAAAGTATATACTTCTCTTACTATCATCTTAACCTCATTATTATTATATCGTCTATTCATAAATTTCATATGTAAATCATCTATCTCTCTTTCAAAATCCAAATCATTAACGTTTAAACATGATGCACGTAGCCCCTGGCCTTTAACAATATTCCTATAAATATGTGGACGATGCATACTTCTCCTATGAAGGTAGTTATTCCTATAGCATTCTTTCCTATATGTTTTGGTAGACAAGTTACCAACTGATGTAGCAAAAACAGTTACATCTAAAAAATGTATTTGTGTCCTACAGGAAGTCATAGTAAACTTTAAGAAAGCTGTAGAGTTCAAATACTGATGGACTACAAAAAGAGAATTCTCATTGCCTTCCCATAACAGAAAGAGGTCGTCCACAAACCTATGGTAAAAAAAACACATGTGGAGACATCCCAAGTAAATACTTGTCCTCCCAGTGTGCCATTATAATGTTTGCATAACTGTTGGCACTGGAAGTGCCCATAGCTACACCTCTCAGTTGTAGATAAATTTGATCTTTAAAGAATAATGCATTATTTTCTAAGATTAATTCCATAAGCATGCATAACAGTTCTACAAAAGTACCACTAAAATGACCATTTCTCCACAAATACTCTTTTAGCATATCAATGGCAATGTCATTTGGTATACAAGTAAATAAGGACTGTACGTCCAAAGTTACAGGTATATATGATTTATGTTGTTTATCAGACACAAAGGCATATAAGTAATTTAAAAAATTCTTAGTATTATTTAATACATGCTAGTTTTCTGCTAAGACCATTCTAAGATGTTTCTCAACAAAAATGGACATGTTCTCTGTACACCACCCTCCACCAGAGACAACAGGTCTAAAGGGTGACTTACGTGGATCTTTATGTATTTTAGGTAAGCCATGTATTATAGGAATAACAGGATTTTCACATATTAAATATTAACTACCTTCATAGGAGAAGTATGCATCCTCCACATATTTATAGGAATATTGTTAAAGGCCAGGGACTACATGCATCATGTTTAAATGTTAATGATTTGGATTTTGAAAGAGAGATAGATGATTTACATACAATTTTTTTTAATAGAGGATATAATAGTAATGAGGTTAAGATGATAGTAAGAGAAGTATATACTTTGAGGCATGGACAAGGGAAACCTTATTACTCAGAGAATAGTCTAAATCTGAGAAATAATAAACGTGATACCTGCCTACATATGCCGATAACATATTATAGCAATATGCATATGATTGAAAAAGCGATTAAGAATAATTGGCATATACTCAATACAGATGCTGAGGTTACCAACATAGTAGGGAACAAACCCACTTGTGTATATAAGAACAAGAAAAATTTAAAACGTATGTTATGCTATCGAAAAATATGTAGTACCAGTGAGAATAGCCTAAGTATGGGTACGTTTCCCTGTCAAAAATGTAATTGGTGCTGGTACATAGATAGTAGTAGTAGTTTTTTGCACCCAGACACTGGTAGACATCTCTATTTTAATGTTATAACAACTTGTGATACCTGCCACTTAGTATATTTGGCTGTATGCCAAATTTGTTTAAGTTTCTATATAGGTAAGATGAATAGGAGATTATGTGACAGGATCAGAGAACACATATATCACATAAATAATTCTATATGTACGAATGCTCTAGCTAAACATGTCGCCACTTATGGCAAGCAACACACATTTAAAGTTATGGTAATGGAAGTAGTATCTGAAGACCAGCGTGGGGGTGATATTAAAAATAAAGTTGAGAACAGTGAACTTAAATGGATAATTAGAATGAGAGAGAATAAAGGTAATGGACTAAATGGTAAGTTATGTATTAAACCTGTATTAAAGAACAGGGTTTTCAAGCGAGGGGATTTAAGTATAATTGAAAATTATATATATATATATATATATATATATATGATTTATGTATGTATTTTTTATGTATGTGTTACAATTATTTTGTTTTTAAGAGGCACGTCAGTTGATGTCATTGACTGGTTTTACTTGTTTATTGGTTAAAGGCTTTTTAAATAATATGTGGGTTTTTGTGTTACGTTTTCTGAAGAAGCAGTGGTAGTTACAGCTAAAGCGCTCACAATAAACATCACATTTTTTATTTTATGCCTGATTCTGGCTCTGGGTTGTCTCACCTTTATTTCCTTTACAATTATTTCAACTTCTTCTTCTTCTTCTACTTTCGGCTTTTTCCCGGTTAGGGGTCGCCACAGCGGATTACCTTGTCCGCACACTGAATGGCAGTGGAGTTTTACGGTGTCGAGTTGCCAGCCCGGCGCCCAACCTTCCACAGAAGGCACACTCACACGCACACCTAGGGCCAATTTAGAGTGTCCAATCCACCTACAGCATGTCTTTGGGATGTGGGAGGAAACCGGAGCACCTGGAGGAAACCCACACGACCACAGGGAGGACATGCAGACTCCGCACAGAAGGCACCCCAGCCGAGGATCGAACCGGAGAACCTCTTGCTGTGAGGCGGCAATGCTAACCACCGTGGCCGCCCACAATTATTTCAACTTGTTCTACTAAAATACCCATCTCAAATGGTATATCCAAATGCTACATTTTCTAACAAACATCAACACCTCTCTCAATGGAAAAAAAAATCCCACATACTTAAAGTGAAGCATGAACCTTCAGTTTAAAATTAGAGTGAGATGAAGATTCATCGGGACTAGTATAATGCTGTTCTGTGAACTGTCAAGTCTATACAACCCATTTCTCATTAAATTGAAATTATTAAGGGCCTTCCTGCAGTTATATCATAGGTCTACCTACACCAGTAAACTAACAGGCTAATTAGTCATTTTGATCTTTTTTATGTAACTGTCATCTTATAAGAGTAATTTGTGTCAAAGTCCAAGTAGTGAAATAGAAAATACAGTGCTTATCTTAAGCATCTAATCCATGGGATTCATTAACAATCATGTAGGCTTTACGCAAAGCCTCCAGGATAGCAACACATTAGTGCAATGATGGCAGAGCTTATTTAATATGGGGTCTATATTACCTTTTCGAATCCCGGTAAAATCGAACACCAGAAGACCGACACATAAAGCACGAACTACAGTAATGGCGAACGTACAAAAATGCGAAACGTGAAATGTCGAAGTATGATGGCTGGCCTGTCTGCGGTATAGCTCCGTAAGGTAAGTGTACGATAGTTACGGACCTTAGGATTAGGGTGAGGGTTAAGGTAAGTGCATAGATAGGTAATGTATGTAAGGTTTAGTGTAGGGTTAGAAGTAGGGTTTTGTTAACTGTATGTGTGTGGATTACTTGTTTTGTTTGGGTATATGTCTGTAGGGTAAGTGTACGATAGTTAGGGACCTTAGGTTTAGGATGCAGGTTAACGTAAGTCCATAGATAGTAATGTATGTAAGGTTTAGTGTAGGGTTAGAAGTAGGGTTTGGTTTGTGTATGTATGTGTTTTATTTATTATGTTTGTGTATGTAGTATGTAGTGTGTGGTGGTATTGGCCGACTATGATGGTTCGAGATTTGAAATCGTGGTTTAGGGAGTTCAACATATTTGCGGTTCAGGCTATGTGTGTCAGTGTTATGGTGTTCGATGTTAGGGGTATTTGATCATGTAATATAGACCCTTAATATGCATGCAAGTTATTGCACTTATACATTATTAGGCACTGTTTTGTGGCCAGCAGCAGTGTTGTCAGCCATGAAACAGTGCAATGAAAAATGAATATGGCCACTAACACCGTGGCTGGCCACAAAATTGTGCTGGGAAGAATATGCATATAATACAGACAAAACTGCTTGTCTGTAGGTTAACCTATTATGTGATCACATCTGAACAGCTTATATGAAGTAAATGCAAGTTGATTACAAGAAGAAATGGAGAAATGTATACAGAAAACAATGTTAATAGGGCATAGATAAGTACAGGGAGAGGATAAATAGATAAAATGTACTCAATGCAGTCAAATGTGATTATGTCACAAAGAAATATTTTAAACAGAAATATGTCTTATTGATGTAGTAATAATTGGTCCAAGGTCTTTATCCATGTACATAACTAAAAACAGGCATTATAACAACAGATGTGATCTTAATGTCGATAACATGCAAAGCTGAGATAACAGTTAGCAAGGACAGTGGATACATTGGGGCTATTCCTCCAAACTGCAGTTATTGAATATGACATGTATATGCTGGGACTGTATGTTTGGTAACCAACAGGAACTGTCACATTCTCCATTTCATCATGAACAAATGAGAAGAAATAAGCCGTACAGCTGTTATGTCATGCACATCAGAAAGGGACATGTTTTACTACGTATAGTCATTTGACAACAATAGACTTGGGGTGGACGGCCGCGGCGGTGCAGCTGTTAGCATTGCTGCTTCACAGCAAGAGGTTCTCTGGTTCGGTCCTCGGCTGGAGTGCCTTCTGTGCGGAGTCTGTATGTCCTCCCTGTGATCGCGTGGGTTTCCTAAGGGTGCTCCGATTTCCTCCCACATCCCAAAGACATGCTGTAGGTGGATTGGACATTCTAAATTAGCCCTAGGTGTGAGTATGTGCATGTGTGTGTCTTCTGTGGAAGGTTGGGTGCTGGGCTGGCAACTCAACACTGTAAAACTCCACTGCCAATCATGAGCAGACAGGTGATCCGCTGTGGCGACCCCTAACTGAGAAAAAGCCAGAAGAAGATCAGGGGTATATAACCTTCACACATGTTTTAGACAAGCATGTGTTTTATATTCATGCCATACCTCTACAGACATCCAGATTTCTTACTCTAAGAGGTTGAGAGGTATGATTCATGTACATCCTAAATAGTATTATAATAACACTCAAAATACACAAGTTGCAAAAAACAGCACAGATCTGATAACCTTCCCGTAGTTCAAGGTTTTTGTTTGTAAATGCAGAGGATCTACTACATGATTGTACTGGCGATGCTCACAAGAAAATGCAGAGAACACTGCCATAGCAGCACATAAGCCACAGGTACACACAAGACAGTGTCCTAACACAGGCTCAGTCACACTTTATGATGATGTTACATAATGCCATACAGTAAGAAATGTTATGTTAAGTCATCACATCTTAGGTTCATAGATTCATAGGTTCATACTAGGCTATCTGCCCTAAGGCATTTATAAGCCTAGCCAGAGTGTGTTTGGCTTTCGCCACCCATTTTAAATTAATTTTGCTAAGCCCTTTTTCGAGGTTATAGGTTCATAAAGCTGCATAGTGTCAAGAAAGCAATTACAGTCATACATAATGTTTGAAGGAAGACACTCAATACAGTGCACTCTTATTTTTGAAATTAAGTAATATCTCTGACAATCAATGGCATACACAACATTTGCATCTTGCCAGACTCAAACACATAGCAGGACAGATTTCAGAAAGATGTGTATCAACCTGGGCACTACAGAAATAGGCTTACTGTGTGTGTCATAATGAGCACACTTGATGGGCTTATAGCACTTCCCTTTTGTAATGGGTATGGATATCTTAACTTGGGGGCTGATGCCTTAAAACTGTAGTCCCCAGACTATGCCATAAATACTTTCTTTGCCTAAGTCAGTCCTGTCTGACACAGTCATCGGAAAGACAGATGTTACCGGATTCAACCCCCTGCCTATCTTACTACACACTATACAGAGCTGTGTTTTGACTTCAAATAGATTGTGTCACAAATAAATGAAGTTAGCGTCTGAATTAATAAAGGAAATTTGAGGTTAATATGTACAGTGTGGTTTTGCCAGAATGATGACATGAAGGTGAGTATGTTAATGTTCACCTAACTTTGAGCAGTGCAAGATCAGTGTTTCTTGGCCAAGGAAGCTGTTCCTGTTGTTTTGCAGAGCAACATTGTCCCAGAATTGAACCACACTCTGTCTGTGTAGATATGCTATACATGTCATCATATGCTTTTGTTGCAAACTGCATGAGATAAAAGGGATGGAGGAGACTTTTCCCACTTTAATTGTACATATTATAACAGTCGTGGATGTCATTCATGAATAACAGCATTAGGACACACACAATGCTTACAGTCAGAAATTGTGAAGAATGAATACACCATACTGCAGTTGCTGCTAAAATTGTGAGGTACTTGAGCCTTTGAATCTGTAACATCATGTTATTGCTGCAATGGATATGTGTGTTTATAATTTCTTTAAAAGACTGTTACTATATATCTATTTCTCACACAACATTGCCTGCTGCTAAGTGTGCCCAAACACACTTGATGTGTAATGCATTCATTACTGTGACAGGAGAATAGCAGTCGTGCATAATGTCTGGATAATCATGGATTCAAACACATGCATTACCTAGGCAACAGTATACAGAATGTTGTCTGTTGCCTTCATGCCACAGGAAAAGTCTCAGGAGTTCATATGGTAAAGCTAAATGTCACACAGTCCATCATCATTATCCAGTAAAGCATTTTGGTGTGAAAAATGAGCACATATTGTAATCAGTATCCCTAGCTATACATGCAAACAGCAGATAGCTGGATGTGAGCACATATTGTTGTAATCAGTATCCCTAGCTATACTTGCAAACAGCAGAGAGCTGGATGTGAGCACATATTGTTGTAATCAGTATCCTTAGCTATACATGCAAACAGCAAATAGCTGGATGTGAGCACATAATGTTGTAATCAGTATCCATAGCTATACATGCAAACAGCAGATAGCTGGATGTGAGCACATATTGTTGTAATCAGTATCCCTAGCTATACATGCAAACAGCAGATAGCTGGATGTGAGCACATATTGTTGTAATCTGTATCCCTAGCTATACATGCAAACAGCAGATAGCTGGATGTGAGCACATATTGCTGTACTCAGTATCCCTTGCTATACATGCAAACAGCAGATAGTTGGATGTGAGCACATATCGTTGTAATCAGTATCCCTAGCTATACATGCAAACAGCAGATAGCTGGATGTGAGCACATATCGTTGTAATCAGTATCCCTAGCTATACATGCAAACAGCAGATAGCTGGATGTGAGCACATATTGTTGTAATCAGTATCCCTAGCTATACATGCAAATAATGAATTATGTCAAACCCAGAGCTTTTAGACATGCTCCACTTAAAGAAATCCCAATCCCTACAAGCTACACGGTCTAGGGACCTAATCCTTGTCACCACAATAAACAGAACATGCTGGAGGGATAGATTCCTGTCCCAGAGACTTCCCATACTCTGGAACAAACTACCTATCTATATCAAGCAAAGCTCCTCATTAGCGCTCTTCAAGAAAAATCTTGATGATTGGATGGGAGATAGGAAATTCACCCTGGGGATCACTTCTGTGGCTCTGCTCAACAGTGGCACAGGAAAATAATTTTCTTGGGTGGCGAAAGCTAGGGTGCCTTTGGCTAGGCTTATAAAGGCCCAAGGCCCAATAGCCTAGTATCTACCTATGAACCTATGAACCTATGAACAGCAGATAGCTGGATGTGAGCACATATTGTAATTGGTATCCCTAGCTATACATGCAAACAGCAGATAGCTGGATGTGAGCACATATTGCTGTAATCAGTATCCCTAGCTATACATGCAAACAGCATATAGCTGGATGTGAGCACATATTGTAGTAATCAGTATCCCTAGCTATACATGCAAACAGCAGATAGCTGGATGTGAGCTAACTACATCACATAAGAACTCTTGCATCACAAGTTCGAATATGACAACAGATTGAAGCAAAGGTAGTTGTATGTATCACGTTTCATTGCCATATTGACAACTGCAACATCCCATAACATATCCATTACTTCCGTTAGCCTAATAAATATGAAGCAGTAAGAAGTGGTGATAATGAAGGGAGAACACATACAGATTGGGAGATAGCGATAGAGACACACAAAGAATGTTATAATTTTTCTGGGTCACTTTTTAACATCCTTGGGATGTATTAATGTTATATTTTTCCTGATAAGTAGTCTGTCATGCTATGCCAGTACAAAAAAATAGTGGTCTGAAGGTATAACCATAACTGACACTTAAGCAGGATAAAGGTGGGTTAAAAACACATGTAAACAACACTTACACACATCATAGTAATATAATAGAAACTTTAAATATAGCATGCAGATATTTCTGAATTCAAACCCTTGACACTATGCAAAACCATTTCACAAACATATGAATTATGTCAACACACCACAGAGGAATTATTACTTCACAACCGTAATTTTACTGATTTGATGGGGCAATCACAAAGCAATGAGGCAAGGGAGAATGTAGCCATCAGACTTCATCATGATAATGACAATTTTAACATTATGTAAGGTATACATTACAGTCGGTAGCACAACAATTGATCCAGTGCAGAACTGAGATGTAGTATATTAAGGTGTTTTGTGTCATGATTTACACATTTGGCATGAAGCCAGAAATATTTGGGCAGCATGTTTCCTAAAAATCTTTGCAATTTGAACATCATATCTGGTGTCAGTTCAACTCTTCAGCCCGTTTAAGAGAAGATTAACCTCACTGTACATAGGTCAGTGAGGCTAAGCACGGTAGTGCCACTGTACATAGGGCAGTGAGGCTAAGCACGGTAGTGTCACTGTACATAGGGCAGTGAGGCTAAGCATGTTAGTGTCATTGTACATGGGGCAGTGAGGCTAAGCATGGTAGTGTCACTTTACATAGGGCAGTGAGGCTAAGCATGGTAGTGTCTCTGTACATAGGGCAGTGGGGCTAAGCATGGTAGTGTCACTGTACCTAGGGCAGTGAGGCTAAGCATGGTAGTGTCACTTTACACAGGGCAGTGAGGCTAAGCATGGTAGTGTCACTGTACCTAGGGCAGTGAGGCTAAGCATGGTAGTGTCACTTTACATAGGGCAGTGAGGATAAGCACGGTAGTGTCACTGTACATAGGTCAGTGAGACTAACCACAGTAGTGTCACTGTACATAAGCATGGTATTGTGATAGACAGCAAAGTAATTTGGCTGAACTGCTGAAGGAAAAACTTACAAGATTTTCCCATAAGCTGCATACTTCCATGTCCCTAAGTTACAGATGCTGTTCAGCACCAAACACTGTGCAAATGCAGAGGAGAAAGATTGATGACACAGTGGGGGGGGGGGGTTACATAGATGGAAGAGACCAAGGCAGAAACCAAGTAGATTCTGACAGAAATAGGAGAATGGCGGCTGAAACAATGTGTAGGAAACAGCTACAAATAAAATGATGTACTACAACCTAAAACAGTCAATAACACTTTGCTAATGGACTAGAACCCTTGAAGGTATGCAAAAATCACTTTACAGATCTGAGCACAGTCTTATCATGTCACAAAAGAGCTTCTACTTCACACATGTTACATTATGCAAAATTGAAAGGGGCAATGAAAATTTACTGAAGCAGAAGGAGTGAACAGAGAGGAAGAGAGAGAGAGAGAGAGAGAGAGATGGAAAGAGAAATAGCAACAGTATTGTTTATGGTACATTTAGGACCATCTTTATAGGACCATCTTTATGGTGTGTTACTCTTAGGTGCAGCAGTTAGTATTGTCACCTCACAGCAAGAGGTTCTCCCATTCGATTCTCAGCTGGAACGCCTTCTGTATGGAGTTTGCATGTTCTCCCCGCGGTTGAGTGAGGAAAAGACATGCAGGTTGGTGTGCATGAATGGGTGTGCCTTCTTTGATGGTTGGGCGTCGGGATGGCAGCTCGGCACCGTAAAAATCTACTACCAATCATTAGCAGACCAGAATTCCACTGTGGCAACCCCTAACTGGGAAAAGCCGAAAGACATTACTTACTCTTAGGTTTTACCTCATTGTTAGTCTGTCATGCTCTGTACAATAAAGTGCTTGTTACAGAGAGCAAGAAGGGGTAGGAACATAGAAACAAGATAAGATGAAGACATAAGCAGGATAAGGGTGCTTCACTAAATCTCCCTGTTGGAGCTGGAATGTTTTTGCTAAAGCTTTTTTGCAGCACTATTCATAGGTTCATAGGTTCATAGGTTCATACTAGGCTATCTGCCCTAGGGCATTTATAAGCCTAGCCAGAGTGTGTTTGGCTTTCGCCACCCATTTTAAATTAATTTTGCTATGCCTTTTTTTGAGGTTAGTATACTGTGCCTCTGTCTAACAGTGACACAGAAGTGATAGCCGGGGTAAACCTATGATCTCCCATCCACTCATCAAGATTCCTCTTGAAGAGAGTCAATGTGGGACTCTGCCTAACCTGGACTGGGATTTTATTCCAGAGTGAAGGGAGCCTCTGGGTTATGAATCTGTCCCTCCAGCATGTCCTATTTATTTCAGTGCTGAGGTTCAAGTCTCTCGAGCGCGTAGCTCGATGGGATTTGGACTTTCTGAGGTACAGCATGTCCATTAATTCCGGGTTGGACATGGCTTTATATGTCAGGCACAGATCGCCTCTGAGCAGGCGGTATGCCACTGAGTAGAGCTGGAGTTTCTTTAACCGGCAGCATATGGCATCTGTTTGAGCCCTTTGATCCTCTTGGTGAGGTACTTTTGGGGTCTTTCCAGTTGCTGCAGGTGTCTGGTAAGGTACATCCCAAAAGGGGCATTGTACTCAATTATGGGCCTGATGAGGGATGAGTAAAGAGGTATGATGACCTCCCCTGATCTAGATGTGAATCCCTTCATGATTAGGTGAGCTATATAAAATGTTTTTCTAACCACTTTGGCCACGTGGTTGTCAAATGAGAGATTGCTATCAACTTGGGTCCCCAGGTCCCTAATGACTTCTTCTGTACTTAATGGATTACCACCTATGTGGTAATTTGTGGGCACTTTGTTTTTGCCAAAGGGGATGACTATACACTTTTGGCGTTTAGCTTGAGGCCATGGCTCTGGCACCAGTTGTCTGTTTCTATGAGGCCCTTTTGGAGGATGCTTGTGTCGGCTGGAGAGTTGATTATGGCGCCCAGTTTGCAGTCATCTGCGAACTTGGTCAGCCACAGTCCTTCCGTGTTGGCCTGTACCGAGAAATATATACCGAACAAGAGAGGTCCCAGGGCTGAGCCTTGTGGGACGCCACTTGTAACTGGTTTGGAGTCTGACATGGCTCCAGCAATTCTAACCATGTGGGTTCTGTCCTTGAGCCAGTTTGCAACCCATCTAGTGACATAGGGGTTTATATTTAAGCTGGTGAGCTTATCTATAATGCCCGAGTGGGGTATTGTATCGAAGGCTTTTGCGAGGTCCAGGTAGGCTGTGTGGGCCACCTTCCCTCGTCAATGGCCTTGGTGACTGTTTCAAAGAAATCGACCAGGTTTAAGAGGCAGGATCTGCCCTTAACAAAGCCAAACTGGGTAGGATCCAGTGTCTGTAGGTCCCCAATATCTTTATTTATGAGGTCCATGATGATCCTTTCCATAGCTTTGCAGACCAAGCTAGTCAGGCTTATGGGGCGATAGTTTCCAGGATCCATTGAGGCACCACCTTTGTGGAGAGGGACCACTGTTGCTGCACGCCACTCTTTGGGTACATATCCTGTAGTAAGGCTAAGATTGAACAGTAGTTTTATGTTTGGGTTTAGCTCTTCTTGGAGTTCATGTAGGACAGCCGGGACACCATCTGGTCCCATTGATTCTGTGTTTTTGCTTTGGAGAGGCGGCTCTTACCTGAGCATCTGAGATGTCAGGGGCAGCACTCTGTTGGGATAGATATTTGTCCTTTTGGTGGGGAGAGGGGAGAAGTTTGCACTGAACCTGTCAGCTAGGATGTTGGCAATGTCTGTGGGCTCGGTGTATTTTTGTCATTTTGGACTAATTCTGAGCATATCTGCGAATTCCCACCCAGGTTCCTAACATAACTAAAGAAAGCCTTGTGATTATCCTTAGTGTCCTGTGCAATTTTTCTCTCGAAGCTGGCCTTAGACGATTTTATGAGTGCCCGTAGTTTTTTTGCTAATACTGATCAGAGATGCCTTCCCTTTTTGGGATTTTGCTCTATCATGTAGTAGCTTCCTCCTTCTATTGTATAGTTTGTTTATGGCTGGGGTCCACCAGACAGGACGCCTGCCTTTGGAGGATTGGGTCTTGGTTTTATTTGGGATTGCATGATCCATGCATTCCTGAAGGTGTTCATAGAATGCATTTATAAAGGATTCTGCGGTCTGGGCCGTATTTTCCACAGGCCCGGGGCTTTGAAGGATTTTGCCTCGGTTTTGAGGCGTGTGAAATTTGCTTTAGAGAAGTTTTTCACTGTGGTTTTCTGGGCAGGGGGTGGGGTCGGGATGTGAATATCCAGTGAGATTAGTTTATGGTCTGATCTTACCAGTGAGGGATACACTTCTGGTCTGGAGCATAGTGTCCCCATGTTGGTGATGATCAGGTCCAGTATGTTTTCCCCTCTTGTGGGAGTGGTAACAAGTTGTTCCATAGCATTTGAGTTTATAAATTCTAGGAACCTTTGGGCTAGGGTGTTGGAGCTGGAGTAATGCTCCCAGTCTATGTTTGGGTAGTTGAAGTCGCCCAATATAATGGTGTTTGGAGAGACATTCATATTTTCCAGTATTCTCAGGAAGGCCAAGTGGCAGACCAAAATTCCACATTCAAATGGCATGTCAATGAAATGTTGGAAATGGAGATAAGTACAGACGTTTGCAGTTAAAAATATGATTGGAATATAAAAAGTCTAAAAATAATAATTTGATATACAACCGTAATCAAACCCATGACAGTATGAAAAAAACATTGGTCTATAGACAGGGGAATTATCTCAGCATATCATGTAAGAAATTGTAGTTCATTACATCTAGTAGCGTAAAAACTGTTGTAGGAGGTGTTTCAAAATAGTGCTTTTACTCTGTATTCCCACAGCTCAGCAGATTTAAGCACATTTGCTTGAAAGTAACCAGTCTACTGCAGCTGAAATTAAAGTCTACAACTTTTGCCATAGGAATATAAATGTCATTTGCCATCACTCAACAATAGTGTGTGATGCCAATCTCCATGCAAATGCTGAGAACAAAAAGTTATGGCTTTTCAATGGGCCATTTATGGCAAAGTGTGTTGTGTGTGATTCTATTTCTGATCATATTAAGTGCTGGAAAAAGGGGTTGGTAGGACAGTGTTGAAAAGTGTGGTGGGAAGCAGAGGGCAGAACACACAGGGAAGAATACAGGAATTTGCTTTAGGGTGGTAGGAGTGAAATATAGCTATCCACTTCTTCAGAACATAAATGTATGTAGTATTGTACAAACAATTTCATGACTTTGGAGATTCACCACACTAGGTATGTGTGACAACAACAAAATAATGCTGTATAGTCAATTGGATAAAATCAAGTGTGTCAATATGACATACAGGCAAAGTGGAGAGCTACGTGTGTGGAATTATTAATTAATTTATTTTCTTGAGAGAGAGAGAGAGAGAGAGAGAGTGGAATGTTGGCAGAGGTGATTAGGAATGAGAAAGTTAGGTAGATAGGATAGGTTAGGTAGCCAGGGTGGTCATACAGGACATAAAAAGACAGAAAGGGATTGTCATGGACACAAAGGGTTGGATGGCACCATGACTTGGGATAGGTAGGGGACCTCAGAAGTGCATCCACATCCAGATTAAGAACAGTGAGAGTCCAGTTCTCACTGTCAAAGCTGTCATCAGTGTCTCATCAGTGTCTCCTGTGTCAGTTACCTGGGTCCATGTCAGATGTGGCATTATCTGGCAATATAACACAGGACCTTTTCACCCATGCCAGTTTGGGCACATAAGCCTCTCTCCATAATGCCCTCCTCCAACCCTAACAGCTCCTGATGGGTGACAAAATCACCACCTGCACTACTACTGCTCTGAGAGGATATGGCTGCACCAGCAGACAGGGCAGAGCTACCGTAGGGCAGGAGGTGTGGTCTATTAATGTTATGTGGGCAAGTTGCGACCCAAATGGGCTGGGTGTGTGTGTGCTGCCTGTGGTGATGCCACAACAACCACCTGTGGAGATATGCTGAGCTGAACCACAGTGATCAGTCTACCTCCCTGTACCCATTGTCATTTTTTTTCAGTAGCAAGGTATTAAAAATATATATGATAAAAAGGTGAGAGACCAAAAAAGAGAGAGTTGCATGTCACATTGTTTATTACCTCAGTACAGAAACCAATATGAGAAATACATAAGTACACAGTGGATGCATCCAGATATGACGGGAAACCATTAATGCGCCATAAAATCAGTCAATTACATATAAATATAAAGGAGATGGTTGCCATGATCAAGGCACTTAACTCTGAACCATATTTGGCTCCCCAGACCTCTTCAAGTGGTTACAGACAATACCACAGTCATGTGGTATATCATCAAGCAAGGAGTAACTAGGTTGTATCTCCTTTTGCAAACTAGCCATGTTAGCCTGTAATAATAGTTTCACAGCATAATCTCACTCTACAAGCATCATACATTCTGTGAGAGCATGTAGGATACGGCAGACAAGCTGAGCAAGACCAGGGGAGACATTCACAAATGGAAACTAGATTAGGGGTCTTCCAAGGTTTGATTCATCTGTGAGGAGTTCCACAAGCAGTCCATTTTGCCTCCTCTCTGAACAAACTGCTGGCAAGATTCTGTTCCAGGACTCCAAGTATGGGAAATCTCTGGGACAGGAATCTATCCCTCCAGCATGTTCTGTTTATTGTGGTGACAAAGTTTAGGTCCCTAGAGCATGTAGCTCAGAGGGATTGGGATTTCTTTAAGTGGAGCATGTCCAACAGCTCTGGGTTTGACATAGTTTTGTATGTTAGGCAGAGATCGCCTCTGAGTAGGTGATATGTGACGGAGTAAAGCTGGATTTTTTTCAGACGGTCTGCGTAGGGCATCTGTTTGAGGCCAGTAATCCTCTTTGTGAGGTATTTCTGTGGCCTTTCCAGTTGTTGTAGATGTCTTGTGAGGTACATACCAAAAGGGGTGTTGTACTCTATAATGGGTCTAATGAGTGATGAGTAGAGGGGAACAATGACCTTTTTTTTTCTGGATGAGAAACCTTTTGTGATGAGGTGAGCCATGTAGAAGGATTTCCTGACCATTGTGGTGATGTAATTATCAAAGGAGAGTCTCCTGTCCACCTGTGTCCCAAGATCTCTTATCATATTTTCGGTGTTAAGTAGACTACCAGCTATGTGGTAGTTCATGGGTGCAGAGTTTTTACCAAAGAAGATGACAATACACTTTTTGGCATTGAGCTTCAGACCATGTCTTTGACACCAGGCATCTGTCTCAGTGAGGCCCTTTTGTAGTATGTCCACACCGTTAGGCGTTTTGATTATGGCTCCTAGTTTGCAGTCATCTGCAAACTTTGTTAGCCAAAGACCTTCTGTGTTAGCCTGTACTTCAGAGAAGTAGATACCAAACAGGAGAGGACCCAGGACTGAACCCTGTGATACTCCACTTGTCACTGGTCTGAAGTCAGATTTGGAGTCTGCTACTTTCACAGTGTTGGTTCTGTCCGTGAGCCAGTTGGCAACCCATCTTGTGACATAGGGATTTATACCTAGTTTAGTGAGCTTATCTATAATTCCAGAGTGGAGGATGGTGTTGAAAGCCTTGGCGAGATGTAGATAAGCTGTGTGAACCACCTTACCCTCATCTATAGCTTTGGTAACTGCTTCAAATAAGTCAATCAGGTTTAGGAGACATGATCTGCCTTTTACAAATCTGAACTTGGTAGGGTCCAGAGTTTGGAGAGTTCCATGATTTCTACTGATATCCAGGATACTTCTGAAGATTCAAAAGGAATCCCCCAAGATCATTGTGGTGAATCCCTTTTGGCCCAGGCAGCCATGGTTCTCCCTCTTTTTGAAATGGTTAGGGTCACTTACCACAGGCTTCCTCACAGACTGGATCTACTGACTGCCTGGATGATATGGTCTTATTTCCTTTTAGGCAACTGTTTACTGAGATCTTGTTTAAGTACTAATCGATGTAAGAAAGACTTCTATTAACAAAAAAAAAAAAAAAACTATATAAACAAAAGGAAAAGGTATTTTAATTGGTGCCAACAACATAATCAGCACCCATTCAGGGCTAATTCCCTGAATTTACAATTTTTATGTGAGTTACCCTCCTAAGGACTTTGTTATAAGTCAACAGTTTATAGGTAAGTGCTATACTAGCTGCTCTTATGGGCTATTTTAAGTCTAGCCAATTTTCATTTTGTGCTCGAAATAATCGGTCCCATTTAGTTAGAGGTCTTACCCATCCCATGGTTGATAATTATATATTACCCCTAATGAGAGTAACTGAGATCATACTGTAGATAATGTCAGGGGACCCATGAGTGAGATAAAGCATTTAGGAGCTGCCTCTTTGCATTACTATTACAGGGGGTAGTCCTGGGGTATATTTTCTGTTATGTGGAGTTTGCTTCATAGCAGCAGTATCTTCTCTGAAATATATCTGCCCCTCATAGCCATTCTGTTGACATTGCAGAAGAGGATTACTGATGCCATTTGACTTTCTGATGTGCAGCAAATTCATCAGTAAGTCCTTCATGACAAACATGGGTCACCTCTTAGCAGTCTTAAATATTCTAAGTTTAGTGACAGGGCTTTGAGTTAGCCCATGTAGGACATATTGTTTATGCCTAGTATCCTTTTATTAAGGCATTTCTGTTTGGTGTTCTCATTGTTGTATGTGTCTAGAGAGACAGATGCCAAAGGGGGCATTATATTCAATGACTGGCTTAATGAAACCTGAGTAAAGGGGGCAATGACATGCCTAGCTCTAGACACAATCCCTTTGTTTATAAGCTGTGCAATATAGAAGGATTTTCTTGCAACAATAGACACATATTAGTCAAAGGTTAGGTCATTGTCCATATAAGTTCCCAAATCCTGAACAACTGGGTCAACTCTTAGGGGTGGACTGTCAATGTGGTAGTTCCCTAGGGTAGATGACTTCCCATTGGATACAATAATGGACTTTTGGCATTTAGTTTTAGACCATGATTTTGACACCAGCTATTTGTGACAAATGTTCTTGCAGGATGGGTAAGTCATTTGAGGATTAAATGGTTGCTCCCAGCTTGCAATCATCTGCAAACTTAATCTGCCGGAGTCTTTTGAAATTGGCTTTTACTGCAGAAAAGTAGATACCACACAGAAGAGGTTCCAGTGCAGATCCCTGGAGGACTCCAGTGGTGACTCATCCCTTTGTGAAGGTAACTTCCACTATTTTGATTATCTACATCTTATCTGTGAATCGGTTGGCAATCCAGCAGGTTACACAGTGGTTTATTTCCAGTTTATCTAGCTTTCCTACTGTGCCTGAGTGGGGAATTCTGTCAAAAATGCTGGTCAAGTACATGTATGTGGGGTGTACAGTTTTACCTTCATCCATTGCTTTGATGACCTTTTCAAAAAACTCCATCAGGTTGAGTGAGCTTGACCTGTCCTTGACAGATCCAAATTGAGACCGGTCTAGTGTTTGTAGGTTTCTTATATCTTGACTGATTAATTCCATGATAAACCTTTCCATGGCTTTGCATATGAGGCTGGTCAGAGTTATGGGTTTGCAATTGCCTGGGTCTGTGGAAGGTCCTCCCTTATGCTGTGCTACATTCACTTGGTACAAAAGCTGTATAGAGGCTGAGACTGAACAGTGTTGTTAGGGGTGTGGCTGACACTGAACAGTGTTGTTAGGGGTGTGGCTGAGACTGAACAGTGTTGGTAGGGGTGTGGCTGAGACTGAGCAGTGTTGTTAGGGTGTGGCTAAATCATGCTTCTTGCTGTTTAATATGCATCCAGGAATATTGTCAAGACCCATCAATGCAGTATTTTTAGATTTTGATAGTACGTTTAGGACTTGGTCTTGTGTGGTAGCTGGAGGTAAGCCAGTTTTAGGTATATCTTGAGGGACAGACAGTGGGGAGAGAAGGGTAAAGTTATTGCTAAAGTTATTGGCCAGTAGGTTAGCTATGTTTTCATCCGCAGTGTTGCTAACATTGGTGACAATCAGTTCAGCACATTGCTGTGTTGTGCTTTTGAGATGACCAACATAACTAAAAAAATGCCTTGTGATCGTCTTTGGCTTGGGTAGCTATTGACTTTGCTGGGTTTTTATTAAGCTCCTGAGTTGTTTGTTTATTTTAGTGATAAGGGCTGTAATGGTCTGGGAATTACTCTTCTTACTTTTGGTCAAAATTCTTTTCATTTTCGTTTTATTATAAAGCTTGTTGATATTATACTACCACCATGTGGGTTTATTTCTGAGGTTTGCCCTGCACTTAGTGCTGTGGGGTACAACTACATCTATGCAGCTATCTAACTATGTATCTATCTTATTCCTCAATCAAGGTTAACTTATCAGCCATTTCAGCATTTCTGCCCTTGGATACCCTTCTTTCAATGCAGTTTCATTTCAAAATGGTTTTGAAAAAGGTTTTGAATAAGAAGCCTGCAAGAAAACTGGTGGCCCATCTTTGGTATCTTGATTTTGTGTTAGAGAACATAGCACTTGCTTCATTTGAAGTTGCTAACCTGCCTGACCTGAAGCTCTTAACATGGAAAGCAGTTTTACTGATTATTCTAGCATCTTCTAGATGAGTATCTGAGTCACAGGCTCTTATGGTGAATCAACTTTATGTCATTTTGCATAGGGACAGGGTTTCTTTGAGAACTAATCCTTCATTTGCATCTAAAGTGGTATTGGAGTTCACTTTAAGCCAAATTAGCCATCTCCACATTTTCCTTCTTGAATCTAAAAACGAGGGAGAAATGATACTCCATACTTTGGATATCCACAGACAACTCAGGTGCTATCTTGTCAGAAGGAAAGCTTTCAGATCTTCACATCAATTGTTCATTTCTTGTGAAAGAAGCAGAGTGCCACAAGGGTCAGTGCTGACCCCCTGTTGTTAGATATATACTTCTCAGGAGTGCACATCAAAACTAAGGAGTTGTGGCTGACCAAGTTTCAGACAACTGCAAACTAGGTGCAATCAATGACTCCCCAAATGATGCCAGTATACTCTAGCAGGGTCTTACGCAGACCAACAACTGGTTTATTAGTCACAGTCTCAAAATGAATGCAAAAAAATGCATCATCATTTCCTTTGGCACAAACAATGTCCGTTTACACTATCAAGTAAACAATAACACCCTAAGTTTCCACAACGTGGTAAGGGACCTGGATTCACAAGTCAACTGTAACCTTAACCTCAACCACCATGTGTCAACTGTAGTAAGGAAAGCTTTCTAGGTAACAGACTTGATTAGTAAAGCCATTGCCTCAATAGCAAAAGAGGTTATAACCCCTCTATACTCAGCACTAATGTGTCCCATTATAATGCCCCATTTTGTATGCACTGTACAGAGCACCTGCAGCAACTGGAGAGCCTCACAGGTTCCTAACAAAGAAGATCAAGGGGCTCCAGCATGTCCCTTACACAGACTGATTAAAGTCCCTGTCACTATACTCCATGTCGTATAGACTTCTTAGGGGAGACTTATGCCTGGCCTATAGAGCAATCCAAGACCCAAACCTAATGAACTTGTTTCATATCAATAAATCAAATGGGACTAGGGCTATCCATTCCAGGGACCTAAATATGTCCTGCAACTTAAATAGGACATGCTGGAGTGACATATTTATCTCCCAGTGACTGCCACACCTTTGGAACAGGCTCCCTATTTATCTAAAACAGAGGACATCTATGACCCTGTTCAAGAGGAACCTGGGCGAGTGGATGGGGCACCATACATTTTTACCAGGAATAGCACTCACAACTCTCCTGAACATGGGCAATTATCACTAAATGCAATGTTGGGTATTGACTAGTATTGTCATGGAATGAAACAGCTAGGCTTAAAATGATCTCTGGGTTGATAGCATAGTAATCTCCTATGATTCTTTGATCTCTCTATTTAATTTCTCCATATCTTTTGGGTTTCTCATACCATGATGGCAATGGACCTCATTCCTAAGTCAAAACATGATTACAGTTCATGAAATTAGCATTGTTTCAATCTTTGATGTTAGCCAGAAGTGCTCTTTGCAGTACCCAAAATGTGCCCAGTAATGACCCCTTTTGCAATCCATACGGTGTTACATGTATCGGTAACATATCTGAATACGATTGTAGATTCTTTTTTAAAAGATCTGTTGCTCCTACTACTTTTGCAACTATCTGGGTATCTTTCTTCCACATTTTCTCTTGTTTTTGCCTGCAAATTGTGACATTTTATGATTTTGTGTCTCTCTGTACACAAGACACTGTAGCGATTTCAATGATAACTGCTACTTTTGTCTTCTTTTCATGGACCACTATATCTGGTTTTCTCGCATCTATCTTTTGAACTGTTAGTAATGGGTGATCCCATGTGATGTAGACTTCATTATTTTCTATGATGCTTTGTGGCTTGTTTCCAGTGTTTTTCAGCTACTTCAGTATTATAATATTTGCGCAATCTCCACTGCAACAGTGTTTTCACATTATTATGCCTTTGAGTATATAGTCCTTCTGCCATTAGCATGTCACAACCAGCAACAAGGTGTGCAACTGTTTCCAATTCTGTTTTACAAAACCTATATTTTTCTGTTTCTCTCACATGTTCAATGCACTTTGTAAACTAATGTGTAAGTAGTCCACTATCTTGGGCTGCCAATATTAACCTTTCATCTTTTGGCTTGAATTCACCTCACCTTAACCATCCCTAAGTTTGATCCTAATCAACATGAGTCTGTTCCAGGAGTTTTCTATACTTCCAGCTATATTTATGCATTTTCCACATTTCTTGCTTTCTCATCTGATCCTTCACCTTATATTCATTCTTTTGTTTTTGGCGCATTCAGTTGCTGCCTGATATTTATTTACTTCTGGTTTGATTTTCATTTCTGTTTGACACCAATATGTTTCTGCTAGGCTACATCTTAGATTTATTCTCCTCATGCTTAAAAACTTTCACTATGTTTGGGTCTTGTGAGATCAGCAGATATGCATGCAGTCCCATGATTGCAGATCTATACATGTAATCAATTTCAAGTAGGCCCATACCTCCTTCAGAATGGGGAATACATAATCTTGGCATGCACTAATTTTTATAAATCATTTGATGGGCATGAAACATCCATCTTGTTTCCCTGTCTAATCTATCCAACACATTTTGAGGCCAGTCAATCACTCCAAAAGTTAAGTTAGGACAGGAAGAGCAAATTGGTTTATAGCTTGAATTCCTAGATGTCAATGCTGTTTTCAGGATTAATTTTAGTATTCTAAAATATTCCTTATTGAGTTTTATTTGCATTTGTTTATGTTTTATTATTGATCCTTCATCAGTTCTTAGATATTTATACACTCCCTCATGCTCAAGTTTTTTATATCATATTCTTGTCCCAAACTGATGTTTTTTCGGTGCTGCATATTTCCTGCTTTAAAGATTGCGTTTGCATGTTTATCAAGATCAAATGCCATTCTTATACCATCTGCAAAAGTTTTGACTATTTGCAGTTATGCTTTCAGGTCCTCATCTGATGAGCTATATAGTTTTAAATCATTGACAAAGAGAAGATAAGAAGTCTTTATACTTTGTTCCCTTCTGGGAGTCAAATTATAGCCATGACCTAATCTGTTAAGTGGACAGCTTAATGGGATAAAGTAAGGCAAAATAGCAGCAGGTTCAGAGTCACCCTGGAATAGGGTTGGGAGGGTGGCCTAATGGTTAAGGTGTTTGCCTTGCAAACACGAGGTGCAGGGTTTGAGTCTCACAAGGGATAATTGGCTAGGCTTAAAATGGCTCGCAAGGGCAATTAGCTTAGTACTAACCTATGCACCTTTGGATATTTATCCCTGGAATAATAATTTGTCCCTTATCATGACCTAACTGCAACGTGGTTTGCCACTGTTTCATGGTTGCTGTGATGTTGTTTATTAGTGTATCGTACATGTCTTAAATGTAAATGTCTTACACACTTTAAGTACACTTTTATTCATGAATGTGGGATACTGTCAAATTTTTTTTGTAGTTTATCCATGCCATACTTACATTCTTTCCCTTTTTACAGTTCTCCACTGTGAAGTTATTTAACAACAAATGATCCTTTGTTCCATATGGCTATCTTTTATTAACTTTTGTTCTATTGCCATAAATACATTTTCTTCTAAATGACAATGAACTCTGTTGGCATCAATTCCAGTTTATAGTTTATATGTCATTTGAGGGGAAGTTATTGGTCTATAATATAGCTGAACAGAACCTGTAAACTTTGTTTATCAAGATTTATGTTATATTATTGTTTGTGCCTTGGAACTTTTCTCACCGGGCCTCCACTGAAAATGGACATGTATCCAGTCGGACTATCCCAGTCAACAAATGTAAAATAAATAAATAAATAATTTGTAAGGTAGCTTGCAGGTTAACTCTTAAGCAGAAGCATTGTTTTTCCTGTTGTTAGCCAGGCTGATGTCTGTTCAGGGTGCACATATAAATAGTTTTTAGTCATGGCTAAATCTTTATGTAAAGATAGTAATACTTTTAGCCAAAAGTTAGGTACTGCATCTGGGCCTGGGGTTTTCCAGTTAGAAGCTTTTCTTAACTTTGTTTCAATCTCTCTGGCTGTTACTTCATCCCATTTCATATCCTGTACCTTTAAACTTCTTATTCTTTCTTTTACTTCTTCTGCCCATTTACCATCTTTGTTATGTTGCACATGATCTTCATAAGTACCTCTTCAAAACTTTATCTATTTCTTCTTTTTTGGTGTTCTTTCAATTCCTTTTACCTTATTTCCCAATTCTCTATAAAACTTTTCTATTATCTTATAAGTCATGACCTTTGTCAAAACAGACTATTTCCAAATGGTTGTCTAAGGATGTTAGCTGTTGCTATGCTCACCATGGCAAAATTATTCCTGCAGGGGCCCACTCTACCAGGGCCTTGGCTTCATCTGTGCCTTTTTCGAAATTGTTTGATTAAGAAGTATTCTAGAAGCTGCTACTTGATCCTCTGTACATACTTTTACAAAGCACTATAAGCTTGATTTCTTCTTTACGTTTGGATTAAGCTTTGCTAAGACCATTCTCCAGGGGCTCCTAAACTCTTCACCTTCCTCCTTTCAAATTTAGTTAGCTATGATAATCCACATATATAGCTAAGGCTACTGCAGCAGTAATAAGTGTGATTAACATAGTACAGTTGTATAACTTAAACTTACCATAAAGCCAGAAACTAATCAAAGGTAAATACTTGTGAAAGTAGGACTGGACTTATAGAATATAACAAAGCAGAGTACATTTGATGACTGGGCATAGGTGTTTATTGTTAGTGTTCTAGGAAAATAGTTTCTCTTTTATTTTCCAGATATTATTATAAGGTGTATCATAAAGTTGAAGAGGTAGGTATCTTGCAAAAAATATGAACTGAAGATTTTGTCTGCTAGGTTGGGGTAAAAAGCTATTGGAGTGTCTGTTTTTTTTTTTTTTTTTTTTTGGTCATGAATGGCCAGGTAAGAAAATTATGATTTTCTTTTAAGCAATATTAACTTATCTCACATCCACATACAGTGAAAGATAATTGCTTGAACATTTCTAGTGGGAAAGCATATATATATATATATATATATATATATATATATATATATATATATATATATATATATATATATATATGTGTGTGTGTGTGTGTGTGTGTGTATGTTGTATATGTGTGTGTGTGTGTCTACAGATATATATACTGTACATCTCTGTACAGTCAGTCACACTTGGAGAACAGTATTTATAGCACCTTAATTAGGTGTTTTATGACTGAATGAATGAGAGGGAGAGAAGGTTGGATGATGTGCGGATAGTGAATCATGAAGTGCAGTGGATTAGCAAGGAGGAAGTAAGGATATCTATAAAAAGGATAAAGAATTGAAAGGCTGTTGGTCCAGGTGACATACCTGTGGAAGCATGGAGATGTTTAGGTGAAATGGCAGTGGAGTTTTTAACTAGATTGTTTAATGAAATCTTGGAAAGTGAGAGGATGTCTGAGGAATGGAGAACAATGTTTTGGTACCGATTTTTAAGAATAAGGGTGATGTGCAGAGCTGTAGTAACTACAGAGGGATTAAACTGATCAGTCACAGCATGAAGTTATGGGAAAGAGTAGTGGAAGCTAGGTTAAGGAGGGAGGTGATAATTAGTGATCAGCAGTATGGTTTCATGCCAGGAAAGAGCACTACAGATGAGATGTTTGGTCTGAGAGTGTTGATGGAGATGTACAAAGAAGGTCAGAAGGAGTTGCATTGTGTCTTTGTGGATTTAGAGAAAGCATATGATAGGGTGCCTAGAAAGGAGTTGTGGTATTGTATGACAAAGTCGGGAGTGTCAGAGAAGTATTTAAGAGTGGTACAGGATATGGACAAGGGTAGTGTGACAATGGTGAGGTCTGCGGTGGGAGTGACGGATGCATTTAAGGTGGAGGTGGGATTACATCAAGGATCAGCTCTGAGCCCTTTCTTATTTGCAATGGTGATGGACAGGTTAGCAGACAAGATCAGACAGGAGTCCCCGTGGACTATGATGTTTGCAGATGACATTGTGATCTGTAGTGAGAGTAGAGAACAGGTGGAGGAGACCCTGGTGAGATGGAAATATGCTCTAGAGAGAAGAGGAATGAAGATCAGCAGGACTAAGACAGAATATATATGTGTGTGAATGAGAGGGAGGATAGAGGAATGGTGAGGATGCAGGGAGTAGAGGTGGTGAAGGTGGATGAGTTTAAATACTTGGGATCAACAGTTCAGAGTAATGGTGAGTGTGGAAGAGAGGTGAAGAAGAGAGTACAGGCAGGATGGAGTGGGTGGAGAAGAGCGTCAGGAGTGATTTGTGACAGACAAGTACCAGTAAGAGTGAAAGGGAAGGTCTACAAGAGGGTAGTGAGATCAGCTATGTTATATGGGTTGGAGACAGTGGCACTGACAAAAAGGCAGGAGTCAGAGCTTGACATGGCAGAGTTGAAGATGTTAAGATTTGCACTGGGTGTGACGAGGATGGACAGGATTAGGAATAAGGATATTAGAGGGTCAGCCCAGGTTGAAAGGTTTGGAGAAAAAGCCTGAGAGGCAAGATTACATTGGTTTGGACATGTGCTGAGGAGGGATGCAGAGTATATTGGGAAAAAGATGCTAAGGATGAAGCTGCCAGGTAACAGGAAAAGAGGAAGGCCTAAGATAAGGTTTATGGATGTGGTGAGAGAAGACATGCAGGTGGTTGTTGTGTCAGAGCAAGATGCAGACGACAGGAAGAAATGGAAACAGTTGATCTGCTGCAGTGACCCCTAACGGGAGCAGCTGAAAGAAGAAGAAGATGACTGAAACCACACTGTTGTAAAATATGTTGCTTGGGATGCAGTTGCACAAATCTAGCTAAAGTACAAAAAATTGTAAACATGTATAATCATAGCTAAACTGCTTTTATGCAAATACACCAAAGACACATCATTTTTTTCCATGAGCATCTCTTTGTGGTGACTTTACTATAACTCCCCTCTAACTTTTGTATTCTCAATCCAAAGTCGCAAAAAGAAAGCATGGTATTAACTCTTTTGCCAATGTGTTGAAATCCTAGAGTTCGTGAAATGAATATTTTTTCATCCCACATGGATCACTGTTGTATAAAGCACTCAGATAAAGAGCCATGTCTTCCAGTGAAGCGTGATCAATGGATAAACAATCTATTCATCAGCAGCTGAAAGGAAACCCATACAATGTGATAATGAATTTACATCAAGTACTTCCAACAGAATGAAGTAACAAGTGAAGTCACATCTCCACCATTGTAATATGAACAGTGCTACGAGTATTATAGAAGGACATGTGAAGTCATATTAAGATGGCAGAATGGGGACCATTCCCATCATGGTATTAGAAACCCAAAAGACTTGGAGAAATTAAAAATGGCAGCTCTCTACTGCATCAACAGATTGTTTTCTTTTCTACACAGAGTAGACCACGTCATACTAGGGTAATACTTCTCTATTATCAAAAGTATATTTTCCTTGCTCCATGGTAAAATTGAAGTGGCATTTGGAAAGTAATACTGTCAACACTATACAATGACAAAGGTATATCCTGAAAGTTGATTAAAATAGAACAAGCATCAGGAGAAGTTTCATTAGAACTCAGTAATTCAAGCTCTACATAATGAAAGGAAAAAGAAAGAACTGAGGTGCATATAAAGGAAATGATCTGCTTTATCTCAAAAGTGATTACTAACGTTAGCTTCAGCATTTTGAGTCTACAACTTATTTGAGTGGTGTAATCCTCCATACACTTAATATTTGCAGTGAATTCTGCATTACCTGGGGTGGATATGAAATAAGATCTGTAGTAAATCTATGATTCTTTAGTCTGTTTCTCATGGAAATAAACTTGTTAGGATTATTTTATGTATGCATGATTGCCACATAACTGTAAATGCATCACCTGAAATCCCACTGTAAACTGTAATTGACCAGAACAGAGTCCTGAAGTCCAGGTGACACAGAAGTAATCTCAGGTTACTTCCATTCAGGGGCTGAACACATTCTGCAGAGATCTAATGGAGTAGAGAGTAGGCATTAGATGATTCAGGTCTGGATGTTCCACACTGACATCTCAACCAGGGGTGGCTCGTGCTATACGACTGCAGGAATGCAGCCCCCTCCCAGCTGTGGAAAGAAAACAAAACAAAATAAAAAATGGAAAGAAAACAAAAGAAAAGAAAATTTTCTCGAGTCCCGGAATGAAGCTATTGTGCAAAGAGAGAATGAATCTATTGATGTACACTAGTAATGCAAGATGCATTTGAAACCTTCTTTGGACGTCTGTGGCCTATGGAAGGTGTCAGTGGGTGTCAGTTTGTATAAATATTGTTATCACATATACAAGAGCAGGTTACAATGGTTTGTTTATATTGGTCAAGTCTAGATATTCGTGAAATTGTAAATCAGGCACAATATGTAGCAGCAGGGGTGGCTCATGCTATAGGACTGCAGGACTACAACCCCCCCCCCCCCCCAGCTGTGGAAAGAAAACAAAACAAAATAAAAAAATGGAAAGAAAACAAAAGAAAATATTTTTTTCTCGAGTCCCGGAAAGACTCGCTCATATGTGATTTAGATTGGGAACTCTCCTAGAAGTCGAGCATGAGAGTTTCATCAACTGGGAACTCCAGACTACTTTGTCTGCAGTCCAGATAGGAGGAAATGCCAACTCTGCCCTGAAACCCAGAAGTCTATGCAGTAATGACCACACAGAACAGAAGATGTCTGGACTGCAATGTCTGCAGGCTGGAGCCTGCTCTCATGGGGAAGCTATTACCAGAGCCTGCATGGGACTGTAGATGGACTTGGACTGTTACTGGATCCTTTTATCTCAGCACAGGTAGGGAACTGAAATGAAAGGTGTGTAAAGGTAGGTTCATAGGTTCATAGGTAGGTACTAGGCTATCAGCCCTGGGGCCTATACAAGCCCAACCAAAAAGGTACCCTGGCTTTTGCTAACCAAGAAAATTATTTTCCTGTGCCAATGTCGAGCAGAGCCACAGAAGTGATCCCCAGGGTAAATTTCCTATTTCCCATCCAATCATCAAGATTTTTTTTGAAGAGTGCTAATGAAGAGCTTTGTTTAATATAGGTTCATAGGTAAATAGGTATAAAAATGCTCCAGTGCTATATGGTGGTGGGTACAAAACAGGCTTGAATCCTGTACCTTGGGCCTATGTGGCAAGAGTCTGAATTCCCTACCCACCACCATTTGTAAAACAATTGCAGATTTTTCCCTAATACTTGTTCTGTTACTCATAAAATCTGTGGTTTTTGTATTTTTGTGTTCTTGCAAAGGCAGTAGTGCAGTGGTAGCATTGTTGCCTGACAGCTTCTGGTTTGACTCTTAGCTGGGGTGCTTTCTGCATGGACTCTGCATGTTCTCCCTGTGTTTGTTTGGGTTTTGTTCCAAGTCAGACTTTCCTGGTTAGCAAATGTTAAATAAAAATGACAAGCATATGAATTTCAGACTTCATATTCTTCAGAAAGTACATGGTAACACAAAAGCTTTTATTCTAGCAATTTCCTAAGTTTATAAGATGGATATTTGAAATTTGTCCCTATTTTGGGGACTGTATTCCCTCATTATTGACTTTGTCCAGTTTTTTTGTGCTAAGGTTGAGAGCTATGGTAAGAACTGAATTTACTGAATATGTCTGGGGGCTGTATTCCCCCATTACTGGCTTTGTCCGGGTGTTTTTTGCTAAGAGGCTGAGAGCTATGGTGAGAATTGAATTCATTGAATATGTTTGGGGGCTGTATTCTCCCATTACTAGTTTTGTCTGGGTGTTTCTTGCTAAGAGGTTGAGAGCTATGGTGAGAACTGAATTCACTGAATATGTTTGGGGGCTGTATTCCCCCATTATTGGCTTTGTTCAGGATTTTTGTGCTATGAGGCTGACAGCTACGGTGAGAACTGAATTCACTAAATGGTAGCCGTTTAAGTTTCAGTCTTCCTTTTTTTTCCAAAACAGCTAATTTGGCATAGTGGTATGTTGCTCTGACTGTTTTGAATAGGGTCCTGGGTTCAAGTCTTCACATTGAAATGTATGGTGGTGACACAGCATTTTATTCTAGCAACTTTCCAACATTATACTAGCAATGTTTAAAATGTGTCCCTAGTTTTGGGGCTTTCGCCCCCCCCCCAATAAATTTTTGCTTTTTCCAGATTTCTTGTGCTACAAAGTTCAGAGATACAGCTGAGTAGACTTTACAAGGAGCTGAGAGCTGCAGGGGAGTAAACGTTTAGTGCTGCTTATGCTGAGTCTGCTTGCACTGTTAATAGCACAACAGGTAGTGTACTTGGCTTTGATGCAGAAAGCTCTGGGTTCTACTCCTACAGTCGGCAGATGCATTGATGATACTGTACTGTGTTGCAAAGGGGGTGGATGCTGCATTCCTTTTTGGTGAAGATACCTAGTAGCTATGAACCTGTTATCAGTTTGCCATACATTCGCTATTGCAATATTACTAGCTTATCATTTCTTTAGTGTAAGATAGGCAATTTATTTCTTAAGGGCAACAGGCACTTTATTTGTAGATGAAACAATGAAATATAAAGTTGTTTGCTAGCAGCAACCTCTTCATTAGTTTCAGATCTCTTTAATGTGGAATTATTTAGATGACTTTTACTTCTTCAGAGATTGTGCATATGTACTGATACTGGTGGACTGTAGAAGACTGAAGCTTGCTAGTTGTTGCTGAAGCACCTACCAAGGGGAGAAAACGCTGAGAGAAGAAAAGGAGCCACTTTTGTGATTTTAAGTACTTTTTTCTGATTTTTTGTTAAGTTTTACTGCTTTGCCACCTACCTTTTGGCATTTTCCGGCTTGCTAAAATTTATATCTGTAACAGTAACAGTGCTTGGAACACATCTAGAGCCTGTTTACTGCATTTCCTGTGTTGCACTTAATTTAAAATATTTTTTTCTCTAAAAACTGCATTTTACCTGATTTTGGCCTAGCACTCAAGGGTGGGGTCATTTATCGCACTGTTGTGAATATTTTGCTGCTTCTGTATCTCTGCTACCTTTAAAGTACAACAAAAAAGAAAAAAAAAGACTTGCTTTTTTCCCACTTTCTGAAAGTTAAGAAAGTTCAGTTACAGATTTGCTGTTCTGAACTGTTTGGATGTTTCTAGAAGGCCAGTGCTTGCTTGGGCAAAGGGAAGTCTCTGTGTTCACCAGTGGCAGTGGTTAACACTGAACAGCCTGCCTGTCCCTGGAGGAGTGGTTACTGCCTAGAAGCTGTAGTTTTATTGGCCATTTTGGGTCAATTCTAAACTCCTTGATCTCCCTCTCTTAAATCCCAGCTGCCTTGTGGTTTTGGCATCTTTCCAGGCTTACTAGTTGTTGCTGAAGCACCTACCAAGGGGAGAAAATGCTGAGAGAAGAAAAGGAGCCACTTTTGTGATTTTACGTATTTTCTTCTGATTTTTTTGTGAAGTTGTACTGCTTTACTGCCTACTTTTGGCATTTTCTGGCTTGATAAAGTTTATATCTGTAACAGTAACAGTGCTTGGAACACATCTAGAGCCTGTTTACTGCATTTCCTGTGTTGAACTTAATTTAAAATAGTTTTTTTCTCTAAAAACTGCATTTTACCTGATTTTGGCCTAGCACTCAAGTGTGGGGTCATTTATCGCACTGTTGTGAATATTTTGCTGCTTCTGTATCTCTGCAAACTTTAAACTACAACAAAAAAGAAAAAAAAAAAGACTTGCTTTTTTCCCACTTTCTGAAAGTTAAGAAAGTTCAGTTACAGATTTGCTGTTCTGAACTGTTTGGAAGTTTCTAGAAGGCCAGTGCTTGCTTGGGCTAAAGGGAAGTCTCTGTGTTCACCAGTGGCATTGGTTAACACTGAACAGCCTCCCTGTCCCTGGAGGAGTGGTTACTGCCTAGAAGCTGTAGTTTTATTGGCCATTTTGGGTCAATTCTAAACTCCTTGATCTCCCTCTCTTAAAACCCAGCTGTCTTGTGGTTTTGGCATCTTTCCAGGCTTGCTAGTTGTTGCTGAAGCACCTACCAAGGGGAGAAAATGCTGAGAGAAGAAAAGGAGCCACTTTTGTGATTTTAAGTATTTTCTTCTGATTTTTTGTTAAGTTGTACTGCTTTGCTTACTACTTTTGGCATTTTCTGGCTTGCTAAAGTTTATATCTTTTACAGTAACAGTACTTGGAACACATCTAGAGCCTGTTTACTGCATTTCCTGTGTTGCACTTAATTTAAAATAGTTTTTTTCTCTAAAAACTGTATTTTACCTGATTTTGGCCTAGCACTCAAGTGTGGGGTCATTTATCGCACTGTTGTGAATATTTTGCTGCTTCTGTATCTCTGCTACCTTTAAACTACAACAAAAAAGAAAAAAAAAAGACTTGCTTTTTTCCCACTTTCTGAAAGTTAAGAAAGTTCAGTTACAGATTTGCTGTTCTGAACTGTTTGGAAGTTTCTAGAAGGCCAGTGCTTGCTTGGGCTAAAGGGAAGTCTCTGTGTTCACCAGTGGCAGTGGTTAACACTGAACAGCCTGCCTGTCCCTGGAGGAGTGGTTACTGCCTAGAAGCTGTAGTTTTATGGCCATTTTGGGTCAATTCTAAACTCCTTGATCTCTCTCTCTTAAAACCTGGCTGCCTCATGGTTTTGGTGTCTTTCCAGACTTGCTAGTTGTTGCTGAAGCACCTACCAAGGGAGAAAATGCTGCGAGATGAAAACTAGCCACTTTTGTGATTTTAAGTATTTTCTTCTGATTTTTTGCTAAGATTTACTGCTTTGCCGCCTACTTTTTGGCATTTCCCGGCTTGCTAAAGTTTATATCTGTAACAGTACTTGGAACACATCTAGAGCCTGTTTACTGCATTTCCTGTGTTGCACTTAATTTAAAATCATTTTTTTTCTCTAAAAACTGCATTTTACCTGATTTTGGCCTAGCACTCAAGTGTGGGGTCATTTATTGCACTGCTGTGAATATTTTGCTGCTTATGTATCTCTGCTACCTTTACACTACAACAAAAAAGAAAAAAATCTTGCTTTTTTCCCACTTTCTGAAAGTTAAGAAAGTTCAGTTACTGATTTTCTGTTCTGAACTGTTTGGAAGTTTCTAGAAGACCAGTGCTTGCTTGGGCAAAGGAAGTCTCTGTGTTCACCAGTGGCAGTTTTTAACACTGAACAGCCTGCCTGTCCCTGGAGGAGTGGTTACTGCCTAGAAGCTGTAGTTTTATTGGCCATTTTGGGTCAATTCTAAACTCCTTGATCTCTCTCTCTTAAAACCCGGCTGCCTCATGGTTTTGGCATCTTTCCAGGCTTGCTAGATGTTGCTGAAGCATCTACAAAGGGGAGAAAATACTGAGAGAAGAAAAGGAGCCACTTTTGTGATTTTAAGTATTTTCTTCTGATTTTTTGTTAACTTTTACTGCTTTTCCGCCTACTTTTTGGCATTTTCCGGCTTGCTAAAGTTTATATCTGTAACAGTAACAGTACTTGGAACACATCTAGAGCCTGTTTACTGCATTTCCTGTGTTGCACTTAATTTAAAATCGTTTTTTTCTCTAAAAACTGCATTTTACCTGATTTTGGTCTAGCACTCAAGTGTGGGATCATGTATTGCACTGTTGTGAATATTTTGCTGCTTGTGTATCTCTGCTACCTTTAAACTGCAACAAAAAAGAAAAAAAAAATCTTGCTTTTTTCCTACTTTCTGAAAGTTAAGAAAGTTCAGTTACAGATTTGCTGTTCTGAACTGTTTGGAAGTTTCTAGAAGGCCAGTGCTTGCTTGGGCTAAAGGAAAGACTCTCTGTTCACCAGTGACAGTGGTTAACACTGAACAGCCTGCCTGTCCCTAGAGGATTGGTTACTGCCTAGAAGCTGTAGTTTTATTGGCCATTTTGGGTCAATTCTAAACTCCTTGATCTCTCTCTCTCTTAAAACCCGGCTGCCTCGTGGTTTTGGCATCTTTCCAGGTTTGCTAGTTGTTGCTGAAGCACCTACCAAGGGGAGAAAATGCTGAGAGAAGAAAAGGAGCCACTTTTGTGATTTTAAGTATTTTCTTCTGATTTTTTGTTAAGTTTTATTGCTTTGCCGCCTACTTTTTTGCATTTTCCGGCTTGCTTAAGTTTATATCTGTAACAGTAACAGTACTTGGAACACATCTAGAGCCTGTTTACTGCATTTCCTGTGTTGCACTTAATTTAAAATCATTTTTTTTCTCTAAAAACTGCATTTTACCTGATTTTGGCCTAGCACTCAAGTGTGGGGTCATTTATTGCACTGCTGTGAATATTTTGCTGCTTATGTATCTCTGCTACCTTTACACTACAACAAAAAAGAAAAAAAATCTTGCTTTTTTCCCACTTTCTGAAAGTTAAGAAAGTTCAGTTACAGATTTTCTGTTCTGAACTGTTTGGAAGTTTCTAGAAGGCCAGTGCTTGCTTGGGCAAAAGGGAAGTCTCTGTGTTCACCAGTGGCAGTTTTTAACACTGAACAGCCTGCCTGTCCCTGGAGGAGTGGTTACTGCCTAGAAGCTGTAGTTTTATTGGCCATTTTGGGTCAATTCTAAACTCCTTGATCTCTCTCTCTTAAAACCCGGCTGCCTCATGGTTTTGGCATCTT
Source organism: Protopterus annectens (assembly GCF_019279795.1). Lineage (NCBI taxonomy): Eukaryota > Metazoa > Chordata > Ceratodontiformes > Protopteridae > Protopterus > Protopterus annectens. The sequence goes on from NC_056726.1 coordinate 1,675,657,717, forward strand.
TCCAGGCTTGCTAGATGTTGCTGAAGCATCTACAAAGGGGAGAAAATACTGAGAGAAGAAAAGGAGCCACTTTTGTGATTTTAAGTATTTTCTTCTGATTTTTTGTTAACTTTTACTGCTTTTCCACCTACTTTTTGGCATTTTCCGGCTTGCTAAAGTTTATATCTGTAACAGTAACAGTACTTGGAACACATCTAGAGCCTGTTTACTGCATTTCCTGTGTTGCACTTAATTTAAAATCGTTTTTTTCTCTAAAAACTGCATTTTACCTGATTTTGGTCTAGCACTCAAGTGTGGGATCATGTATTGCACTGTTGTGAATATTTTGCTGCTTGTGTATCTCTGCTACCTTTAAACTGCAACAAAAAAGAAAAAAAAAATCTTGCTTTTTTCCTACTTTCTGAAAGTTAAGAAAGTTCAGTTACAGATTTGCTGTTCTGAACTGTTTGGAAGTTTCTAGAAGGCCAGTGCTTGCTTGGGCTAAAGGAAAGTCTCTCTGTTCACCAGTGACAGTGGTTAACACTGAACAGCCTGCCTGTCCCTAGAGGATTGGTTACTGCCTAGAAGCTGTAGTTTTATTGGCCATTTTGGGTCAATTCTAAACTCCTTGATCTCTCTCTCTCTTAAAACCCGGCTGCCTCGTGGTTTTGGCATCTTTCCAGGTTTGCTAGTTGTTGCTGAAGCACCTACCAAGGGGAGAAAATGCTGAGAGAAGAAAAGGAGCCACTTTTGTGATTTTATGTATTTTCTTCTGATTTTTTGTTAAGTTTTACTGCTTTGCCGCCTACTTTTTTGCATTTTCCGGCTTGCTTAAGTTTATATCTGTAACAGTAACAGTACTTGGAACACATCGGGAGCCTGTTTACTGCATTTCATGTGTTGCACTTAATTTAAAATAGTTTTTTTTTCTAAAAACTGCATTTTACCTGATTTTGGCCTAGCACTCAAGTGTGGGGTCATTTATTGCACTGTTGTGAATATTTTGCTGCTTGTGTATCTCTGCTACCTTTAAACTGCAACAAAAAAGAAAAAAAATCTTGCTTTTTTTCCCACTTTCTGAAAGTTAAGAAAGTTCAGTTACAGATTTGCTGTTCTGAACTGTTTGGAAGTTTCTAGAAGGCCAGTGCTTGCTTGGGCTAAAGGGAAGTCTCTGTGTTCACCAGTGGCAGTGGTTAACACTGAACAGCCTGCCTGTCCCTGGAGGAGTGGTTACTGCCTAGAAGCTGTAGTTTTATCGGCCATTTTGGGTCAATTCTATACTCTTTAATCTCTCTCTTTCTTAAAACCCTACAACTCTCTTTTTGTATGGTTGTTCGCACTAAGCAGCGTCGGGCAGCGCCGCCTAAACAGGTTTAAACTATTCCACGCTCCACAAAGTCTGCTCTTCACTTTTTCCCTTAGAACTGTACTAACTCTCAAAGTAATCACTCTATTCTCTTTCCAAAGCCCTGCACTTGCTCAGCTCTTATAAGGAAACACTAACTTACTAAAGCACTACATCCTCCTTGACTTCTCATATGTATTAGGCTCCCGATTGATCCCTTCCTGATCAAGTGAAAAATCAGTTCCCTTCCCTATTCTGATCAGTAAAAAACAGTTCCCTATACTAATCTGGTATGTCCAAGGGTCAGTTTCAGGGTTACTCTCCAGCCCAGCTGGTGAATCTGGGAATTTTGAGGCAATGTTACAATTGCCTTATGTACACAGACAACCCTCTCCTCCTTCCAGTAAACTATAATACATGTGAGAGATGTAGTTACACAGCCAAACTGGAGGCAGAGCTCTCTCAACCCAAGACTGGCACAGTCAGTCAGGAGGAAAAGTTAACCACCCGCACCACAAATCCAGTCTCACATAGACCTATTGCCTCTGCATACTCAACACATAAACACACAAAAACATACTCGGAGGCTCTAAATAAAAATCTGCCTAAACAGCAAAGACCTCCTAAGCAGATATCCAAGCAACAGCCACCCCTCAACAATACCCATGTATCACATATCTCACAAAATCAGTGTGCCTCACATTCACAGCCCTTAAGGCCAAAGAACACACCAAATACACTTGTTATAGGGGACTCTATTGTCCGGCACACTAATGTCCCACTCACCAGACAGAACAAGGAGAAGGTCACTGTCAGCTGCCTGTCAGGTGCCAGGATCTGCCACATAACGCAAGCACTCAGGTCACTCCAAAGCAAGTACAAGTATGACTCTTTCATTGTCCATGCTGGTGTGAATGACCTGAGACGTACCTCCCTGGACTACATGAAAAGAGACATAAAGGAGCTCTCTGATCATGTAGCCAGGTTGGTATGACCCTGACCTTGAGTAGCATCTTGCCCTCACCAAGAATGATGTCACAGTATAAAGACAAAATGATCAGTTTCAACAATTGGCTAAAGTATTGGTGTCATTCAAAGGGGATCCAGTGTCTTCTCTTGGGACGGCTTGCACCTGTCACCCTTAGGCTTTTGTATACTGGCCAAGGCTCTTGCCACCCCCATAGTGCCTTTTTTAGGCAAGGCTCAAAGGACAAACCCACCTCCATAGACAACCCAAGGATAAAAAAACTAAAGGTAATGTCACTCATTGCCAGAAGTCTAAACTTCAAAATGCACGCACTCGAGGCTTTCCTCAGTATGGAGAAAATCGATGTCTGTGCAGTAACAGAAACCTGGTTCAAGGCTCCTGAGAGCACCCCAGCACTACCAGGTTATAACTCATACCATGCGTTTCGGCTCCAAAACTCAGACCGAAGCACAAAAGGAGGGGAAATATCTATATTCATCAAAAATACCTACACCTCCAGGTTAGTGGCACTGTACAAAGCATCGGAAACCATCCATGTGCAACTAACAGCGGGCAAAACTGCCTTTCAGTTTGTAGCCTGCTACAGAACACCCTCCCTATTACAGGAACCCCATTTGGCATTCCTGAGAACACTGGAGAATATGAAGGTCTCTCCAAAAACTATGTTATTGGGTGACTTCAACTACCCAAACATTGACTGGGAAAACTACTCAAACCCAAATGCCCTCACCCAATGGTTCCTTGAATTTATAAACTCTAACGTGATGGAACAACTGATCACCACTCCCACAAGAGGAAACAACATATTAGACCTGGTCATCACCAACATGGGGACTCTATGTTCCACACCAGAGGTAAACCCCACATTGGTAAGATCAGACCATAAACAAATTTCCCTGGACATCCATATCCCATCCCCACACCCAGCCAAGGAAATCACGATAAAGAATTTCTCAAAAGCCAGCTTTGCACTTCTCAAGACTGAGGTGGAATCCTTCAAAGTCCCTGGGCCAGAGGATAATATAGCCCAATCCACAGAATCCTTTACAAATGCATTCTATGAGCACCTGCAGGAATGCATGGATCATGCTATCCCAAATAAAACCAAGATTCACTCCTCCAAAAACAGGAGACCTGTCTGGTGGACCCTGGCCATAAATAAACTATACAACAGAAGGAAGAAGCTACTACATGACAGAGAAAAATCCCAAAAAGGGAAGGCATCTCTGATCAGTATTAGCAAGAGACTTCGATCCTTCATAAAATCATCAAAGGCCAGTTTTGAAAGAAAAATTGCCCTATACACTAAAGATAATCACAAGGCCTTCTTTAGTTATGTCAGGAATATGGGTGGAAACTCCCAGATATGCTCTGAATTGTTGCATAATGGTACAAAATATACCAAACCTACAGACATAGCCAACATCCTGGCAGACAGATTCAGCACAAACTTCTCCCCCCCTTCCTCCCCAAAGGAGCAAATGCCTATCCCAACTGAATGTAACCTCCCTGACATCACAGATGCACAGGTGAAAGCTGCCCTCTCCAAAGAAAAAAACACAGCATCTATGGGACTGGACTGTGTCCCAGGCTGTGTCTTACACGAGCTCCAAGAAGAACTTAACCCTCACATTAAGTCACTCTTCAAACTTAGCCTTACTACAGGATATGTACCCAAAGAATGGCATACAGCTACAGTGGTCCCACTCCACAAAGGTGGTGCCACAACGGACCCCGGGAACTATCACCCCATAAGCCTGACTAGTCTGGTCTGTAAAGCTATGGAGCGTATTATCATGGAACTCATAAACAAAGATATTGGGAGCCTCCAGACACTGGACCCTACCCAATTCGGCTTTGTTAAGGGCAGATCTTGCCTCTTAAACCTAGTTGACTTCTTTGAAACAGTTACCAAAGCCATAGATGAGGGCAAGGTAGTCCACACAGCCTACCTGGACCTCGCAAAAGCCTTCAACACAATACCCCACTAGGGCATCATAAATAAGCTTACCAGTTAAATATCAACCCCTATATCACAAGATGGGTTGAAAGTTGGCTCAGGGATAGAACCCACATGGTCAGAATCGCAGGTACCATGTCCAAATCAAAACCAGTTACAAGTGGCATCCCACATGGCTCAGTTCTGGGACCTCTCTTGTTCGGTATATACTTCTCTGAGGTTCAGGCTAACATGGGGGGATTATGGCTGACAAAGTTCGGAGATGACTGCAAACTGGGGGCCATAATCGAATCTCCAGCTGACACAAGCATCCTCCAAAAGGGTCTCACAGAGATGGATGCTTGGTGCCAGAGCCACGGCCTCAAGCTAAATGCTAAAAAGTGCATAGTCATCCCCTTTGGGAAAAACAAGGTGCCCACAAATTACCACATAGGTGGTAATCCATTAAGTACGGAAGAAGTAATTAGAGATTTGGGGACCAATGTAGATAGTAATCTCTCCTTTGATAATCACATTGCCAAAGTGATTAGAAGACCTTCTATATAGCCCACCTTATCATGAAAGGATTCGCATCTAGATCAAGAGAGGTCATTGTGCCCCTCTACTCATCACTCGTCAGGCCCATAATTGAATACAATGCCCCTTTTGGGATGTACCTTACCCGACACCTGCAGCAACTGGAGAGACCCCAAAAGTACCTCACCAATAGGATCATGGGCTACAAACAGATGCCCTATGTAGCTCGACTAAGGAAACTCCAGCTCTACTCAGTTGCTTACCGCCTACTCAGAGGTGATCTATGCCTGACGTACAAAGCCATGCCAAACCCAGAATTAATGGACATGCTCCACCTCAAAAAATCCAAGTCCCTTAGAGCTACACACTCCAGGGACTTAAACCTCAGCACAAAAATAAATAGGACATGCTGGAGGGACAGATTCATTTCCCAGAGGCTCCCCTCACTCTGGAATAGAATCCCAATTCATGTTAGACATAGCCCCTCGCTGACCCTCTTCAAGCGAAATCTGGACGCATGAATGGGAAATTGCAAATTCACCCCTGGGATCTCTTCTGTGTCCCTGCTAGACAGATACACAGTAAACTAATCTTAAAGGGTACCTTCTGTGACCTACTTTACAGAGGCACAGTAGGCTAATCTAATAGGGAGGCGGAAGCCAAATACACTCTGGCTAGGCTTATAAATGCCCTAGGGCAGATAGCCTAGTATCTACCTATGAACCTATGATGGAAATGTTCTGAATTGGGTGATTTGTCATTATTGGTGCATGCATTTTGTTTCATTGTTTACTGGAAAAATTTCAAAACAATAAATTTAAAACACCCTCTAAAACTGTACTGTATTGTACAAGGAATATAATTTAATACAATCAGGAAGGTGTATGAAAGAGCATGCTTATGTTTCATGTGCAAGAGGCCTGTGATTTGAAAACAGCCCAAACCCAAAGTTAATCTTTATCTGCCACTGGCAAAATGCATTTTCTTTGAATGTGGGTTTCAATGCTGTTTCAATGAATGTGAGTTTCAAATGAAGAGAAGTTTTAATGCTAAGTCTGTTTTCATTGTGAGACTGCATTGCTTTGTTTAGCAGATATCTATTAGTGTTTGCACTGTAAAATGCAAAATAAAACTTTCAAATGAAGTCCAAATCATAGCAGAAGTAAAGCAGTATGCACATTAGTGTTTATGGTAAATGTGGTGAAATAGCCAAGTAGTGGTTCATTGGAATGGCTGCATGATTTTGTGAGAGTGGAAGGGCAGCAAGCTCAAAGACAACCCTGGCTGAACTATACCTCTCAACTGTCCAAATGTTTTTGCAGAATGAATAGATTTTTACTTCTTATTTTTGGTTTGTTCCTCATAAAATTTGTGGTTTTCTGGCAAATCATTTAGGAATGAAGTCACTAAATAATGACAGACACTGAGTTTCAGACTTCATAACCTTCAGAAAAATGCATGCTAAAGCAAGACCTGTTATATCAACTGTCTCAGTTTATACAAGAGCAGTTTTTAGTACTGTTTATATGTTCCCCCAATATATTTGGCCTTGTCCAGATTTCCTGCATTAACAGGTTGAGATGTACGTCAAATAAATTGCTTTATAGAATTAGGCATATCCAAACCTCTCGACTGTCCCCGATTTTGGCTGAAAATGTTGCTCTTCCCCTAATAATCCCTCCACAAAATGGCAATTTTGGAAGAAAACATGGAGGGTTTACAATTAATAAATAACTGTAATAATCGAAGTTATAGATTACTTTTATTTCAGAAATGCATGTAGATTCAAGTTAGCAGTACTAATATTAAAAAGTGTCCCTTCTTTAACAGGCTGCCAGCTGTATTGTGTGGCTATTTTCTATTTTTGCATCACATTTTTGGTCCATTTTTCATAAAATTGTGGGGTTTTTTTGGCAAATTAGTGGCAAATCATTAAAGACTGAAGTTAGAAAATAATGCCAGACATTTCAGTTTCAGATTTCATACCCTTCAGAAAATTCATACTAATACAAGACCTACTATTCTCTTATCTTTCTAAATTTATAAGAGCAATATTTAAAAAAATTGGCCTTGTTTTTGGGCCCTTGTTCCACTTCTATGTATTGCTTTGTCCAGATTTCTTGCTCTGAGGTTGAGAGGTATGACAGATCTGTCAGGGCCATCACAGTTAGCCAGAGACATTTTAAATGGTGACATACTTGTTGCACCCCACTCCCCCATGTAGTGACTCTGGATGTGTCCAAGCAAGGCAAGGAGCAGCTATGCCGTATAAATGTGCAGAGTATCCCCCCATCCAATGTAGACAAGTACTATAGTGGCTTTTCATCTGTCCTTGATTTTGCAGAATGTTCTGGTTTCTGTCATATTTTTATACTGTTGATTTATGCTTATTATTATTCAGAAAGTGCCTGTTGCTCTGTGTTTAAGTAGCAATGCTTTAATGACCATCAGATAAGCTTGTCTGAGATTGTAAGATGCAAGTAAGTTTTAATAAGCATACTTTTAAAGAATTGCCAACATTGAAAGCCTTTCTGTTGTTGCCATGCAGAGAATACTTACATAACTAGATAACGTATAAGCCTTGGGTATTGAAATGCATATGACAGTATTTGTAATAAAGGACAGGATTACATTATTTTAAGAAGCTCATTACATTTTTTGGAGACTTGCAGTCATCTTTGCTGGCTTTACCTGCAAACTAAACAGAATGCCAATCTATCGTGTGTGGTCCATAACATGTGCAGTAATCCTTTAAGCAATTATGTTGAGTTTGTTTCTTGTTTGCTTTTTATTTTTTACTTTGATCATGTTTTCCCCATGAAACAAGTAGATAGTTGTCAGGCAGCAGGTCTTTTTTGGATAAGAAACATTTTTTACAAGTGGGGGTATCACAGAGATTGCTACTTTAGGCATGTTACTTGGTACTTTACTAATGCTGAATATAAATTATAATTAGAACTGCAGTGCAAGGAGAAGTGGTTTGAGTTGAGTGCTGCTTGTTTTTTATACTTGATTTTGACTGGTATTCCAGTAATGTATTTAAAAAGTAATTTATTTTTTCATGCCTCACAACCTTTTTGTTTCCATCTAGATATTAAGTAAGCTGTCATGCAGCCAATGCATTGAGATATTTTTTTCTTCTACACTTCATTTTGTCTTGATTGGGCTCTCATAATGATGGTTTGGCACTCAGGGCAGCATATTTAATTAAAGTTACAGTTTTCGTGGTTTTGAGAATAGCTCATCTCCTTTTTAGTTGACCACACCCATTTCCATTGGCCACACCCATTCAGCTGTCTCCTGCAGCTCCCCTTTGATTTGAAGTCATCAGCTGCTACTGATCTCTACTGAAAGTATTCAGTACAGTGCTTTTGTCATTACGTAATAGGCAGGCAGCAACGAAAGCATATAGTCCTTGTGCAAGAGAATATGGGACATACTGTTGTATTTCTACCAAATGGGTGGTTGTAGTAGCAACTGCAGTGGAAGCACAATTGTAAACAATGTGAGTCTATAGTTTTGTGACACTCGGTTCTTCATCAACCTCCATATCTACAGATGAAGGTTAGTAGTAATTGGAGAAAGAGAGCAGCACACTTACCTTGAAAGTGAACATAGATATCAGTGATGTGTTAGTGAGGAAAAAGGTGACTCATGAAGTACATGCTGGTACCTACCATAGTGCATGTGCTATTCATCGGAAGATCTGTGTCACTTACAGTGGTGCTTTCTAAATCCATTACAGTGTTTTTTGGATAGGTGATGCTGCTGCTTGTGCTACTACTGAATCAGTGCTACTTGGTCAATGTCTTGCAGCAGCCATAAGTGTATGCATATGTATATCTACTCCATTTCTGTGTTGGCTGTGTTAGAAACTATTAAAATAAAATCAGAAAATGAGTAGTATTATATATTTAAGCCTACTGCAGACCTGTTCATACATTCATAGATAGGTACTAGGCTATTGGCCCGAGGGCCTAAGTAAGTCTAGCCAAGTTTCCCTGGCTTACACCACCCAAGATAGTTATTTCCTGTGCCACTGCTGAGATGAGCCACAGACGTGATCCCCGGGGTGTATTTCCTATTTCCCATCCACTCATCAATATTTTTCTTGAAGAGTGCTAATGAGGAACTTTGCTTGACATAGATGGGTAGCTTGTTCCAGAGTATGGGAAGCATCTGGGACAGGAATCTATCCCTTCAGTATGTCATGTTTATTGTGGTGACAAGTTTTAGGTCCCTAGACCATGTCGCTTGGAGGGATTGGGATTTCTTTAAGTGTAGCATGTCCAACAGCTCTGGATTTGACATAGCTTTATATGTTAAGCAGAGATCACCTCGGAGTAAGTGATATGCTATGGAGTAAAGCTGGAGTTTTTTGAGATGGTCAGTGTAGGGCATCTGTTTGAGGCCAGTAATCCTCTTTGTGAGGTACTTCTGTGGACTTTCCAGCTGCTGCAGATATCTTGTGAGGTACATTCCAAAAGGGGCATTGTATTGTATAATGGGTCTAATGAGTGTCGAGTAGAGAACACTGACCTCTTTTTTCCTGGATGAGAACCCTTTTGTGTTGTACTGACTAAAAGGCATCTTCAGAGTGATCTACAGTGCTCTACAGGAAGGTTGGTTATTTTTGATAGTCATGTCAGTGGCAATACTAACCCACAGAAACATGAGTAAAGTAGTCTTAAGTTTGTGAGAACACAATTCAAATCCATTATGCCTTTTCTTAAAAGCAGACTCTGCTATTTGCATAATTTACAAAGTCAAGATAAAATGTTATGTTCTTCTGGACACAGAGTGACTTACAGGACCAGATTAGAACATTGAAAGAAGAACAGCCATAAAACACAAAAAAGGAATAATCATCTTCAAATTCCAACTACAGTATACACTTATTAAGACAATGTATCACCAGTACCACTGGGATGCCCTTGTAAAAGTACATAGAAAATCCAAATTATTAAGTAAGCATACTCATTCAGAGCTAACCACTGAGATTAAACATTCAGCTGTATATCAAATACCTTCCCAAGTAAATAAATTTGCACATTCCTTTGGTAGACATCCCTATAATCGGAGCAATTACTGTATAAAGGAACCTTCTTGACCTCGTTGACCTCATAGTTGGATAAAGCTATGGATGGAAATTCATAAAACAATCATACACTTCTGACTCGATTTAGCTATCCATTTATGAAGATTTTTTTTTTTGTTTTGTTGACCTTTTTGCTATAAAAGAGAATATTTTTATTGAATACTTCAATTAAGGTTATATCTTCATCCCCCAAAAAGTAAATATGCATTCCTTTAGTAGAGAAGTTTACCATAGCCGCCCTCTAGTTTCTTCAGATGTTGAACAGTTAGTCAATTTAAAACTCTTTCTGTTATTTGCCTGAAAATTAAAGTTGTTACAGGTTATTTACATCAATACATCTCTGGATGCATGCAGAAGGTATAAGAGAGACAATGGCTCTAAAAAGAACTGAAAGAGTGAGAAATCAGCTCAGCAAAATGTCATTCTAAATTGGTTGCTGCATGGAGTATAAAAAGCACACCAGGTCTGCATATCCACTTCCGATCCAAGAAATAGGTGTCACAAAGCCAAATTCTATGATGCCGTGAGTCAACTAACTGATATAGCTTCTAAATCCTCTGAAGCTAAAGCCACTAGAGATATAGCACCTTTAACAAACCCTGTAAAATTTGTTTTTCAAGTCTAAGAGATGCAGCATCCTGATCAGAAAGACATTTATACCTGAAAATCCTGAAGGGCATTGTGGCCGGATAAGTGTTCAAAATACCTAATCTGCCTATTAAATCCAATCAGTTGCTTACAGTCTCATTGACAATGAGAACCACAGGGCTGTCAAGAGGCAAACTTATCACAGTGACCAAGGACATCAGTATTTAGTTCACTGCATGTCATACATGATGCACCTGTGTCCTACCTGTGGTTAGCCAAGTCAGAGTTCTGCTATTACCCCCTCCACTTCATTGTTCCTTCCCTTTTGCTTTGTTCTGCTTTGCCTGTTCAGTTGTCTCAGTTACTCTATTTCAAATATTCTAACTTTTCCTTATTTCTTCTTCCTCTCCTCCTCTCCATCCCTTTTCTCTTTCTTTACTTACATCAAATTTAAAATCTGCTCACACCTCCACTTCTTCAACAAGCTCTTCTCCACTATTCCTTAGATTGTCTAAATGTCTTCATGAATTCTACCTGTCAATTTTCAGCTTCTTCAATTAAAAAAACTATTCTGGCCTTTTCTTTCCATACCATGTTCCCTAATTTGTCAGTGGATCTACTATTTGTCTCACATTTATTCATCCTCTCCATTCTTCTGTTCTGCATGTCCATCTGTACCACATTCTGACTACTCTCACTCAGCTATCTCATAATGTTGGAGAGGAAAACATAAGGAGTTACATTAATAATACCCCATTATACTTTGTTATAGGAAAAGTAACAAATAGTTCTCTCTTTGTTGTCATTTCTTTCACTTGCCATCCTATATGTCTTTGTTATAATGTTCCTTTTCCCCTTTTTTGTTTGTCATCTCTTTCCGCTTCTTTCTCTCACTTCTTATCTTTTTAACCCATCTATGTTTCCTTGTTTGTATCCTTTCCTCCTAGTTCTTTTGTGTTTTTCTAGCTCTTTCTTACTTTGATCCATTGCCAAGTTTTTTTTTTTTTTCTTACTAGATAGTTTATTTCTGGACGCACCATCATCCTAACTGCACTTGTTCAGTGTAGCATTGTGCATGTGTTTACTGTCTTCTCTCTAAGATATCTTCCACTGATCTCCCAGTTAAAGTTTATTCTCCCATACCATGTTTCGAAAGGAAATTCCTCCATAGATTCCTAAGAATATCTCATTTATTTTATTTTATTTATTTTATATTTGTTGACCGGGCTAGTCTAACTGGATATATGTCCATTTTCAGTAGAGGCCCTGGGAGAAAAGCTCCAACTAGTGAAAGAACCTGTCTATAGATATACAAAAATTTAGAATACAGGTAAAATTCATACAAAAAGTACTAAAAAAACATTTTTCAAAGCGATCACACATTTACAAGTACATGGAAACAAAAATGCAAATTACTGGACTTGAATTAGTGCAGCTATTGAGGAGGTTACTAATACATTGTTGAGTAAGGATAATAACTAACACTATACAGAATAGAACGTAAAATAAGAAAGGAAGATGTAAAGGAAGAAAAATAGAGGGTGGATGAGTACTTGTTAGAGTAGTAAGACAAGTTACGATTTTAAGAATAAAGTAGTAGATAGGATTATGATGTAGAGGTAGAGTTGTAGTTGTTAAGTTGGGATTATAACAGATAAATGTAGGATATGATGAGTCAAGTAATTAGAGCAATGTTGGTCAATCGGGTTTAGTACAAGTGCACATCCAGTGTGAATAGAGGAAGGACTTGAGTTTAATTTTAAACTGAGAAATAGAGGGAAGTGAGGAAAGGTCAGAGGGAAGTAGGTTCCAGGTTTTTCCAACTGTGTTAGCAAATAGAGTGTCACCAGCTCTATTGTTTGATTTATTTATTTTTACAAGAACTTTTTGGGAAGATCTTAGGGATTTTAGGTTGTAGTAGGGGTGCATAAGGTTAGAAAGGATGGGTGTCTTGGTAGGTTGGTAAAGTATTTTGTGGGTGATGGTCAGTTGGTTAAGTTTGAGCTGCTGTTGTAATTCAAGCCAACCTAGAAGCTTTAGATTGATACAGTGGTGTGTTCTGAAGGGTTTGCCTGTGGCAAACCTGGCTATGCTATTGTAGGAGTTTTCTAGTTTTTAAGGTTGTTTTTTGACAGATTTGTATAAATAGGTGAGGCATAGAGAAGGGTAGAGATTAGATGGGAGTGGGCAATAGTTTTTCTGGTTGTAGGAGTGAGGAAAGGCTTGATCCTATAAAGAGAACCTATTTTTTTATTAATAGTTTTCAAAGTATTATTGATATGAGTGTCAAAGGTAAGGTTATTGTCAATGGTGATACCTAGCAGTTTGGTAGTAGGATCTTGGGATATGAGAGTACCATTGTTGGATGTTAGAGTGAAGTCAATAGAGGGAGATTTGCTGGTAGGTGTAAAAAGGAGAAGTTTAGTTGTTTTAGGATTTAATAGAAGACAGCGATTTTAGAACCATATTTCAACAGAATTAAATACCAATTGCATAAGGGAGTGGAGTTTGGATAAAGATGTGGCTGAGCAGATAAGAGTAGAGTCATCAGCGTACTGTATACATGTGGCTTGGGGAGTAACTAGGTGAAGGTCATTGATGAATACAGAAAACAGGAGAGGGCCCAGTATGGATCTCTGAGGGACTCCAATATTAACTGGTAGGTGGGTAGAAAGAATGGAGTTCCAGAGCACTGCTTGATGTCTGTTATTTAAGTAGGACTGGAACCATTTTATGGCCAGCGTATCAAGTGACAGAGATTTAAGAATGTGTAAAAGTATGTTGTGATTTACCATGTCAAAAGCCTTAGACAGGTCAATGAAGAGTGTAGAGGAAAGCATGTTAAGGTTCTGTTTTTTGTTGATGGTGTCTGTAAAGGAAAGGAGGTCTGTAGTTGTGCTATGGGAAGGTCTGAAACTGTGTTGGGAGTTTGAAAGTAGGTTATTCAGGAGGAGGTGGTCTAATAATTGCCTATGGATACATCTTTCCATTATCTTAGATAAAGGAGAAAGTATGGCGATAGGACGATAGTTGGAGAGTTCAGTGGAATCGCCGCCTTTATGAAGGGGAATAATATATGAGGCTTTCCAAAGTTTGGGGATGTATCTTTCTATTGATGAGGATGGATATGGGGTAGGCAATAGATTTAGCAGCTAACTGTAAGTATTCCGCGGGTAGTTGATCAGCAGAAGATGTGCATGGTTTTAATTTTTGGATGAGGGTGAGAATAAATGCTCTTGGGACAGGTTGGAAGGAAAATGGAGGAGGTGGGTTAGAGTCAGAATTGGATACAGCTACAATTAGAGGAGAAAGCGGACTTGCAAGAGTTTGAATAGCTTTTGTGAAAAAGGTATTAAAGGCATCAGCAGGCTGTTTAGGGTTATTTTTGTCAGTGCCTTGTGGGTTAGGTGTGATAGATTGGCCAGGATGTAATAGTTGATTGATACTAGCCCAGAACTTTTTTGGATTATTATGCTGGGTCTGCTGAGATTGAAGGAAATAGTTTTTTTATCGGACAGTATAGCTTTTTTTGTCTCATTTCTCAGTTGTTTGTAGTATTGGTGATCTATAGGGTTTTTAGTTAAAAGTGATTTTTTCCAGTATTTATTTCTGAGATGGATTTTTTGCTTAGTTTCTTTAGAAAGCCAAGGAGCAGATTTGGTTCTTATTCTGATAGAGCGGGCAGGGTCATGGTGGTTGAGTATGGCAAGGAAGTTAGCATTAAAGTAGTCAACGGCTTCATCAAGAGAAAGGTGTTTTAAGGGGGACCAATTACATGTTATAAGTTCAAGTAGAAATAGATCCAAGTTAAAGTTTTTCTTGGTTCTGATTGTCCTAAATGTGGGTTGAGTAGGAGGACTGGTTTTGAGTCTGATGATGTAAGTTTGAGAGTGATCGCTTATTTTGTCTGGGAGGGTACCAGAGTTGTAGGTTTGGGGCTGATTATTAATGAGAATCCAATCTAAGGTGCTTTCTTTCTTATTGGACTTGTTTATTCTAGTAGGGGAGTTAACAGTTTGTGTAAACCCAGAGAGGTTAATATGACTAGTAGGAAAGTTGTTGTCATCTCTCTGATTTCTTCTCTAGCTCCTTCTCTCTCATCTCTCTGATTTCTCCTGGAGCTCCTTCTCTTTATGCTTCGCCCAGTCTGCCACTGCTATCTTGTTATTATATTTTGGTCCAGTTCCTTCTCCAAACCCTTCTATGACTATTAGAACCATTAACTTTGTTATGTTTATGTCTGTTAATATTATGAGTTCATAAGCTATGTGCCAGGGTTAAGGCTGCATGGTCATCTAGTAATAGTGGCTTCAAGATTTCTGGATTAACTACATTGTCTCCACCAATAAATCCAGCTGGCTCTTAAAGGATTCTAAGTTTTTACTGTGTCTAATTTAAAGTGTTATAAAATCACCCATCTTTGAGTTAAGTACAAGTGATATGACTGAGTCCTCAAAGTAGCTAAATCAAACTTCATAGCCCATCTCTGTGTTTAACTACAGTTGTACATTTTTGTCATTAAGATAGCTTGTAAACTAAAGTTGTGAAAGACTTTGCAGGTAAATTTTAATTTAGCCAAATTTAAAGATAATAAATAGTAAATAAATTGAGGAATTTGCATCTACTTTTGTAACTATAATCTTTGTGAAGGAAAATCCTCTTGGCAAATTTTCTTTGTACTCTCTCAAGATGATTCAGTTGACTTGTACTGTATATACAAAGATGTTACTGTACTCTAAGACTGGTCTAATATTCGTTTTTAAAAAGTAGTCTAAGACACATTTTATTTCTTGTGCTAAGATTTTTGTCAATGTGTCCCACTTGACATATAGGTTTATTACTAATCATTTGAGTATATCTGTCAGAGGAAAGATTAGTAGTCAGAGTTATTTCCAAGTCTTTATATTGAATTACCTTCTTTAATGGATGTTCTAGCACATACACAGGGGAATAAACTTCAGCCTTTCCAAAATGCATTATGTTACATGTGTCATAAATGAATGTGTACCTATTTTGTGTGCCCAATCACCAATGCATCGCATGTATGTTCAATATTGGATTCTTTTTGTGCAGTTAACCCAATCTCACAATCATCTGCATAGTTATTTATCCAACGAGTCTTTGACCTTGCTAAGTCTAAGAAAACTACTCCATATGACAGACCTAGATCAAGGGCCTTAGTGATTTGATCATAAAACCTTAATACATTTCCTCACTGTAGATCATCATGTACAGAATCATGTCACTCAAGTCCAGAATGACAATATTTAAGATATCTCTATTTCTTGAAAAGGCAGTACACTACTTTAACTTGACTTTCTTAAAAATATTAAACCATCACGCAGCCACCAGAACTATAAGAATAAAAGCAAAGTATGCCCCCTGGCTAACTAAGGTAACTAAATCTATTCTCAAAGACAGGAACAAAGCGTGATACAATTTCACAAAAACAAAACCCAATCAACAAGACAAAGCTACTTAGAACTCCATAATAAAGCCAAGAGACTCATTAAACTAGACAAAATTAACTACTACCAAAATCTTCAGGAAAAACATGCTCACAACCCACAAAAATTCTGGGCTGCAATAAATTCTATACTTCAACCAGGGAAATCTGCTACCCTATGCCCACAACAGCAAACAACCGTGATAACATTCCCATCCAGTTCAATAAAGATTTCACTGAAACAGTTTAGGCCCTTGGAAATACTTAAAATAATACTAGTTGCCCTATCCTAGCATCCGCACAAAATAACACAAATACACAAGACAATATCTCTCACTCTAGCTTGCACCCAGTGTCAATCAAATCCATTTTAAAACTCCTCCATAAACTTAAACCCACCATCCTGACCACTGATAATTTGCCAGCAGAATTCCTTCAGCTAGCTGCAGAGGCTATAGCCTAGCCTGTGGCTATTCTAATTTATATATATATATATATATATATATATATATATATATATATATATATATATATATATATATATATATATATATATATCAGAGTGGAAAGTACCTACCATATGGAAAACCTCCCATATAATACCACTGCACAAGGATGGTAACTCCTTAGAACTAAATAACTATGTCCAATTGCTATTCTAGCACCCTTATCAAAAATACTAGAAAGAGTTGTTCGCACTCAACTAATGGACTGCTTTCTAAAAACAATCTCCTATGTAAATATCAGCACAGCTTTAAAGCCTACCACAGCACAACCACTGCACTAATGTCATTTACCAACATAGTTAATCACTACAGAAACAAGGGACAACTAGTTTATAACATAATTTTAAACCTATTCAAAGCTTTCGACATGGCTAAACACAATATGCTTCTTAATACACTATCCACCCTCAACATCAATATCTCCTCTATCTCATGGTTTAAAAGCTACCTATTGGGACAGTAGCAAGCAATAAAATGGCAGAACCAACTGTCTTCTCTTTTATCAGTATACTTTGGGGTCCCTCAAGGCTCCATCCTTGGTCCATTACTCTTCTCTGTATTTACCAATCAGCTGTCAACCTCCACACCCAATGCCTCGGTAGTACAATATGCAGTCAACACCACCCTCATATATGCCGCCCCCACATTAGATGAGCTTCAAACTGTTTTTCATTAGCCGAGACCTGGTTCACTAACTACCAACTTATTCTTAACCCAAATAAAAATAAACTACTTCTTTTCAGCCCAGGTACATCCCTCCCCCCAAGTGACAACTTTATCATCATGTCCAACAACAAAACCATGATCACCCAAACCACCCACAATAAACTGCTAGGTGCTGAAATAGACAACAGCCTAAGATTTGACATTCATATAGCTAAAACTATCAAGAAAGTTCACAAAAAACTAGGACTACTCTATTGGAAAAAGCAATTTCTCACTAACCACACTAAAGCCACAATAGCTGGACACATCTGTTATCTACCCTCCTCTATGCATCCCCAGTTCTAACTAACCTTTGCAAAGCTGATCTAAACAAATTAGAATCTTGCTATACCAAGATTGCTAGGTTTGCTACAGAGACATCACATATGACCCAGCTGGAGCTGTTTAAGTTACTGCAATTCAATCGTCACTGGCACACCAATTATACTACTAGCCTGATAAACCCCAGCACTCCAGAATCTAATTCTACCTTATATTACAACAAGAACCTTAATATCTGGTACGCAAAACCTCCTAGATGTCATCAAATATAATAATGATGCTGGGAAGTCTCTCTTCAGCTACTCTATTTCTAAAGCTTGGAATACCCTACCTAGCCACCTGACATCCAATAGCTACACTATACAATTTAAAAAAAACTCCTCGAAACACACTATATGAACAACTGGTTATGCTCCTGTGACTCTGCAGAGTAAACACTTACTTAATCTGTGTTGCATCATAATCCAACAGGCCTCTTACAAAATCCCTGATATTTACAAAACTAACCCTTCTGTAAGCTTGTATAATTCAAAAATCTCTACTTTGTTTTGCCCTGTCTAGTCATTATGTTCACTAATAATTTCTTTTTATACTGCATTTTCATAGTGCTTAGACTCTGTTATTCTACCTCGCCCTTTTTACTTAGTAACAACTTGACTACCTACAACATCTGCTCCAATGAGTGAAGCCTATATTAATCCCATATAAAGTATGGATATGAGTGATCCCTCTTCTAAGTGTGATTTCTATAGTAGTTCCATCAATATTATACTTATGAATGTATATTGTTTTTACTATCTAATGCATGTTATTATGAGTTGTGTGATTTTTCTTGACTGATATATGTTATCCGGAGCTGTTTACTGTGTACTGCGTGATATTCATGGATTATGTGTTTGCTTGTTTCTTCCTGATTGATGTATGTATGTAATTTGGAGCTTTTCTCCCCAGACCTCAGCTGAAAACGGACCTGTGTCCAGTTGGACTTTCCTGGTAAAAAAATGTAAAATAAATAAATAAATAAAATAAATAAATAATTGTTCCCAAGTATTTCAGTTCTGCATCTTTTGAAGCATTTGCCCAGAATAGAAGTAAGGCTAATAGGTCTGTATTTGTTACCTTTTTAGGCAGGTATTGGTGTTATACTAGATATTTTCATGAGCTGGTAACATTACCTATTTATTTATGTATTTATTTATTTATTTATTTACTTACTTATGCATGTATGTACGTTATTTTATTTTACATTTGTTAACCTGGATAGTCCACTGGACACAGGTCCATTTTCAGTGGAGGCCATGGGAGAAAAGCTCCACAAATAAAAAAACAAAACATATAACATATAGCATATAACATATCAGGTAAGAAAATTACAGTCAAATTCAGTTAGACATCATTCAAACAGCATACACAGACATAACACAACTGGAAAGACAGAGAAATAATACATCACTAGTAGAGTCTCACGTCTAAGACAAAATCCACATAATTGCTAGAGTGACATGTGTAAGACAGCAGCTACATAAAGATTGTTAAGGTCTAAGCAAGAACAAATTATAATTTTTACTGTATCATATGTATTTATACAATCCTAGGACCTAGCCCTATTAACACAATTTGAGGTGTAAGAATAGTCAAGTAAGAGTAGGAGTGGTGAGTATAGTGAAGGAGGGTCTAACCTAGAGGAGGGTCTAACTTGATGTAGTACAGGAGCACAGTGTGAAGGAAGTGATAGTAGATGTATGACTGGGTAGAGCTTTCCAGATTTTAGATATATCATTAGAGAAGAGGGAATCCCCCTGCTGTATATTTAGATTTGGTTACTTTGAGAATAAATTTGTTAATGCAGCGAAGAGTCCTGTTATTGGAGTGGAGGTGAAGTAGGTTTTGTAATGCAGTTTTTTTTTTTCTATTTGAAACAGAATTTTATGGGCTAGAGAGAGATGATTGTAGTATAAGAGTTGGGTGGGTTCCAGTCAGGTGAGCTGCCTCAAGGATGAGCAGTGGTGACAACTAAATGGGAAGTCTGAGGCGAATCTAGCTATTTTGTTGTAGCAGGAGTCACGCTTAGCTAGGTCAGCTTTTCTAAGGTTGGTAAAAATAGGTGAGGTATAAAGAGGGTAGAAATAAGGTATGTGTGGGATATGGTTGCTTTTGATTGTTGGGTAAGGAATTGTCTATTTCTATAGAAGGTACTTCATTTTTGTGGAATTTCTTGATGGTTTGGGAGATGTGAATATCAAATCTTAGATTGTTATCAATCTCTACACCAAGGAGTTTGGTATGCTCTGTGGGAGGGATAGTAGTTTTAATGATGGACATAACATTAATGGTTGTAGTTAATGAGGTGGACCTAGTAGGTTTAAAGAGCAGGAGTTAGGTTTTAACAGGGTTAAGTATAAGTATAAATTGCTTCAATACAGAGAACAGATTCTTGTGTCAATGTGTGAAGTTCCTGTAGTGAGGAAGCTGCAGAAATTATCATAGAATCATCTGCATATTGTATGATAGATGCATTGGGAGTGGAAGAATAGAGCTTGTTGGTATAGAGGGTGAAAAGCAGTGGGCCTAATATGGAACACTAGGGTACACCAAGAGTGACTGGAAGAAAGGATGAGAGTTCTTGCTGCCACAGGACTGCTTGCTGATGGTCGGCTTGATAGCTTTGGAACCAGGCTATGGTGGATTGAGAGAGTGCTAATTCAGATAGTTCTTTGATAAGTATGTCATGTCTGACCATATCAAAAGCCTCTGATAGGTCACGAAAAGTGGCAAAAACATATTTACCATTGTTTCTATGAGTGCTTACTATATTGGTGAAGGACAAAAGGGCAGTGGTGGTACTATGGAAGGGGAGAAACCCATGCTGAGTGTTTGACAGGAGTTTATGTGTATGCAAGTAGTCTATCATTTGGGAATGTATGCACTTTTCTAGGATTTTTGATAAAGGGGATAGTATCACTACTGGTCAGTAGTTGAGAAGTTCTGTGTGGTGTTATCTCTTTATGTAGGAGGATTATATTAGATATTTTCCAAATTTTAGTGAGAATGGCTTCTGAAAGGGATCTATTAATGAGAATGGCTATAGGATAAGCCACTGCATTGTCAACAATTTTTAGGAATTCCCCTGGTAATTTGTCCAAAGCCAGAGTAGTGGGCTTAAGTTTTTTGAGGTATTTTAATCCTATCTATAGAGACAGGCTGGAATTGGAAGGAGCTATTGCTTGTGGGAGTAGTACAGGCTTCAAAGGAGGGGGGGTTGTATTGATTTATCTGTTGATTGGATAGGGTTAAAATTGTCTCAGCAAAGAATTTGTTAAATTGAGTAGCTATGCTATCAGGGTTATTTACTAGGGTGGGTAAGGGAGTACCCTTTTGCCTGGTAGTAGTAATTTGTTAATGGCTGTCCAAAACTTTTAAGGGTGATGTTGGTGTTTGATTTGAAGGCTGGAGTAGTAGTTAATTTTGTCAAGTTTTACTAGCTTCTGAGTTTTATTCCTGAGCTCCTGATATTTTTGTTTTCCAGCTTGGGACTTGACAGTACGTCAATGGTACTATGCTTTGTATCTGGCTTCGAGGAGGAATTTGGTGTCTTTGGTAAGCCATGGAGTGGGAATAGCACTGATTCTTGTGGTTCTGCGAGGGGTGGTATTAAAGTATGTAACTGCCTCATTTAAATCAAGGTATTTCAGGATATTTCAGGGGTGCTCATTTGCAATGTTTTAGTTGTACAATGAAATTGATGGGGTTAAAGTTCTTGAGTTGGTAGACAGTGGTTTTGGCATTATGATTCAGTTGTCATAGCAAGAAGGTTGGCAGGTGGTCACTTAGACCATCTGGTAGGCATCCTGCAAGAGAGAGGTGTCCTGGTTTATTAGTTAGAATCCAGTCTAGGATCCCTGTTAGTTGCCTTGTCAATTCTTGTCCGGGTTTGGATGGTTTGGGTAAAGCCATGGAGGTTAATATGATTTATTGGGGTGGGAGAGTTACAGGTTAGCCAATAAATATTAAAATCACCCAGAATGATGGTTTCATTTTAGATAAATAAACAGGACCAATGCAGCATGTATTCCAGAGTGGGTATATTGTTATCGGGACATATATAGAATCCAATTATGTTATTATTTTTTTTGCACTTGAGTTTCAGTTGAGAGAACATTATTTCTGCATTGTAAAAAGCAAAACAAAACAATCACCAGCCAGAATAGGTACCTGGGTCCTTCCAAGAAAATGTATAAAACAAATAAACAGCAAATGGACCCAGTGACAACAGCAGGACTAGTAGATAAATCCATCTTTAATGCACAAATAAAACCAAGACATAAGCGCTTTCATAGTATCACTACTTCATCAGATATAACACACCTTTTCATAACCCCTCCTTAAATACTTTAAAACAAGATCACATGCAAAACACATTTAAAGGTAAAACACATTAAATTAATACATTGCTAAAAACCACTTACAAAATATAATTAATTTAATTAAGAATATATAATTAATTTCAAGGTAAATATCTAAATATTATAAAATAGCTGTCACTTCATAAATTGCTGTGAACAAATGCATTTACATCATAATATATAAAAAATACTGTAGTGATACTATCTTTAACTAATTCATTTTCTCCTTAAGGCCCTAGCTTTAAGTTTAGGTGTCAATGGTACCCTGTCATTCAGGCCATGCCCAGAATCCCCTCTCATTCTTACTATCCATTTTGCCACCAACTGTTCTGTCTGATTCCTAATGTCACCCTTTTTATTGCTCGCTATAACTCGTCCAATTACTATGAATTTAAAATAGTGCGTTATATCTGTTTCAGTGACATGCTTGAAAAGGGCACTCGCTGTATCATCCTTGCCTATATGATAGTAATGCTCTCTAATCCTGTCCTTTAATGCTCTATCTGTTTTACCAATGTAAATTTTTTTTACATTAATGTACTTGAAAGGGTATTTGTCAGAAGTATTGGTTAAGATCCAGTAAAGGATGCTAGTGGAAGATTTATTGAATCTAGTGAGAAAGCTGACTAGTTCTAGAAACCCAAATACATTGATTGGACCTAGATAGGGGTTTCATTTCTTTTCTTCCAGCCATTACTGAAGTCATCTAGCATGATGGTTTCTTAACTAATGTTTGTTGTTATCTAAGACAGAATGTCTTCAGTGATAGAAATGCTATTCTTAGGAGGAGTTTATAGAGTAACAATGCAATGATTTGTGTGATGTACATAACTTTGTGTCTTTTTTCCTAAATTAAAAATAGATGGAGGTTCTGAAATATTTACATTGTTCTGAGTGAGTGTTTTCACTGAAACCAAAAATCTTTAAAAAATGACACCGTTTCAAATGGAGATCAGAAGAAACATCCGATTGAAAGATCAGCCTGCCTAAAATTAGATAAGGAGCAAATATTAGTCAAATTTTTTACATTCAAAAGAATCATCATGTATAACAAGTTGGAGTAGTAGCTTTCTATAATAATGGCTACTCTGTCCATAATATCATGGAATGTAAATGGCATTAGCGGTATAGAAAAAAAAAGCAGAGAATAATGAATTACATTAAGAATTGTAGAGTCTAAATAGTGCTGCTGCTGGACATCTTTGGATAGAAATGAGCATTTGAATTTGACAAATATAGTTTTTCAGGATGGACATTCAGCATAATATCAGAGATAAAGTAAATTGGAAGTAATAATGCTGACTGCTAGAGGGGTCAAAATGGTGATGGAAGAGCTAAAAAGAATAACTGTAAATTTGTTGTTTCATTGTGAAATGGCAAATGTGGCATGCCCGTCATTTAAACTACCTGGGAAGAATTCAGATTATGTTATATTTTTTCAACAGTACTGGATAAGATTAATCAAGCATCATACAGAAAAAGAAGACAATAATGGTTGGTAGTAAGGGCTATTTGCAAAGGAGGATGATTACATTGATATACTTAAACCTGGGGAAAAATAATCAGCTTTCAGCAGAGAATATTATATTTATTGTAGGTACAAAATGGAACTTAATTTGTAATATTGAGAATGTATCCGGGGACCTAAAAGGGAAAATATGACAAAAGCAAGTAGATTTCTAAAAAAAAAATTAAGGAGAATATTTGATATGAAAGATTTGAATTTAATAG